>NC_056740.1:482101530-482239826 GCF_019279795.1 Protopterus annectens
GTGTGGTCTCCTGCTATGCCCAACTCTTAGTGTGATCTCCCTGCTGTAGACCAGAGACACTGCTACATTAGTGTGATCTCCCTGCTGTTGACCAGAGACACTGCTACATTAGTGTGATCTCCCTGCTGTAGACCAGAGACACTGCTACATTAGTGTGATCTCCCTGCTGTTGACCAGAAACACTGGAACATTATTATGATCTCCCTGCTGGTGACCAGAGACACTGCTACGTTAGTGTGATCTCCCTGCTGTAGACCAGAGACACTGCTACATTAGTGTGATCTCCCTGCTGTTGACCAGAAACACTGCTACGTTAGTGTGATCTCCCTGCTGTAGACCAGAGACACTGCTACATTAGTGTGATCTCCCTGCTGTTGACCAGAAACACTGCAACATTAGTATGATCTCCCTGCTGGTGACCAGAGACACTGCTAAGTTAGTGTGATCTCCCTGCTGTTGACCAGAAACACTGCTACATTAGTGTAATCTCCCTGCTGTGGACCAGAGACACTGCTACATTAGTGTGATCTCCCTGCTGTAGACCACAGACACTGCTACATTAGTGTGATCTCCCTGCTGTGGACCAGAGACACTGCTATGTTAGTGTGATCTCCCTGCTGTAGACCAGAGACACTGCTACATTAGTGTGATCTCCCTGCTGTAGACCAGAGACACTGCTACGTTAGTGTGATCTCCCTGCTGTGGACCAGAGACACTGCTACATTAGTGTGATCTCCCTGCTGTAGACCAGAGACACTGCTACGTTAGTGTGATCTCCCTGCTGTAGACCAGAGACACTGTTACGTTAGTGTGATCTCCCTGCTGTAGACCAGAGACACTGCTACATTAGTGTGATCTCCCTGCCGTATACCAGAGACACTGCTACGTTAGTGTGATCTCCCTGCTCTATACCAGAGACACTGCTGCGTTAGTGTGATCTCCCTGCTGTAGACCAGAGACACTGCTACATTAGTGTGATCTCCCTGCTGTAGACCAGAGACACTGCTACATTAGTGTGATCTCCCTGCTGTAGACCAGAGACACTGCTACGTTAGTGTGATCTCCCTGCTGTAGACCAGAGACACTGCTACGTTAGTGTGATCTCCCTGCTGTAGACCAGAGACACTGCTACGTTAGTGTGATCTCCCTGCTGTAGACCAGAGACACTGCTACGTTAGTGTGATCTCCCTGCTGTAGACCAGAGACACTGCTACATTAGTGTGATCTCCTGCTGTAGACCAGAGACACTGCTACATTAATGTGATCTCCCTGCTGTAGACTAGAGACATTGTTACATTAGTGTGATCTCCCTGAAGTAGACCAGAGTCACTGCTACTCATGCTCTTTGGGAACAGAGTTAGTGTTGCAAGGAAGTACTGCCCTTGTGAAATTGAGGGGACATCCTCTGCTGTCTACCCACTGTATGTCCCCATGTCTCCTCCCCAGTGTGCCTTGTTAAGTACAAATATCATTATGGCTGCGGAGAAAATGAGATAAACCTTGTACTAGTCTGATGGATGCTTCCATGATAACCCCTTTTGGTTGGCTTTTGCCTGGTGAAGGAAACAAATCTGCTGATAGACTAAAACAGTGTTTGATGATCAGCAGGCATTTGGGGCAAAATTCACAAAAGAAAAATACCTGTATTCATATATTCCTGTTACTGCCATGTCCTATCTTGTCTTATTTATGTCTGCTTTTCCAGTCTGATACTGCAATCACAATCTTACACTAGTAAAAAAAATTCAGATAAATTAATAAATAGTAAAAAATACGAAGAATTTTCTCTCATGAGATGAAGTTTTAAACTTGCATTTCTTTTTTTCTTTCTATTCCCTTTTTAAGAATGAATAGGTTCATAGATTCATAGGTTCATACTAGGCTATCTGCCCTAGGGCATTTATAAGCCTAGCCAGAATGTGCTTGGCTTTCGCCACCCATTTTAAATTAATTTTGCTATGCCCTTTTTTGAGGTTAGTATATTGTGCCTCTGTCTAACAGTGACACAGAAGTGATACCCGGGTTAAACCTACGATCTCCCATCCACTCATCAAGATTCCTCTTGAAGAGAGTCAATGAGGGACTCTGCCTAACCCGGACTGGGATTTTATTCCAGAGTGAAGGGAGCCTCTGGGTTATGAATCTGTCCCTCCAGCATGTCTTATTTATTTCAGTGCTGAGGTTCAAGTCTCTCGAGCGCGTAGCTCGGTGGGATTTGGATTTTCTGAGGTGCAGCATGTCCATTAATTCCGGGTTGGACATGGCTTTATACGTCAGGCACAGATCGCCCCTGAACAGGTGGTATGACACTGAGTAGAGCTGGAGTTTCTTTAACCGGGCAGCATATGGCATCTGTTTGAGCCCTTTGATCCTCTTGGTGAGGTACTTTTGGGGTCTTTCCAGTTGCTGCAGGTGTCTGGTAAGGTACATCCCAAAAGGGGCATTGTACTCAATTATGGGCCTGATGAGGGATGGGTAAAGAGGCACAATGACCTCCCCTGATCTAGATGTGAATCCCTTCATGATTAGGTGGGCTATATAAAATGTTTTTCTAACCACTTTGGCCACGTGGTTGTCAAATGAGAGACTGCTATCAACTTGGGTTCCCAGGTCCTTAATTACTTCTTCTGTACTTAACGAATTACCACCTATGTGGTAATTTGTGGGCACTTTGTTTTTGCCAAAGGGGATGACTATACACTTTTTGGCGTTTATCTTGAGGCCATGGCTCTGGCACCAGTTGTCTGTTTCTATGAGGCCCTTTTGGAGGATGCTTGTGTTGGCTGGAGAGTCGATTATGGCACCTAGTTTGCAGTCATCTGCGAACTTGGTCAGCCACAGTCCTTCCGTGTTGGCCTGTACCTCCGAGAAATATATACCGAACAAGAGAGGTCCCAGGACTGAGCCTTGTGGGATGCCACTTGTAACTGGTTTGGAGTCTGATATGGCTCCAGCAATTCTAACCATGTGGGTTCTGTCCTTCAGCCAGTTTGCAACCCATCTAGTGACATAGGGGTTTATATTTAAGCTGGCGAGCCTATCTATAATGCCCGAGTGGGGTATTGTATCGAAGGCTTTTGCGAGGTCCAGGTAGTCTGTGTGGACCACCTTCCCCTCGTCAATGGCCTTGCTGACTGTTTCAAAGAAATCAACCAGGTTTAAGAGGCAGGATCTTCCCTTAACAAAGCCGAACTGGGTAGGATCCAGTGTCTGTAGGTCCCCAATATCTTTATTTATGAGGTCCATGATGATCCTTTCCATAGCTTTGCAGACCAAGCCAGTCAGGCTTATGGGGCGATAGTTTCTAGGATCCGTTGAGGCACCACCTTTGTGGAGAGGGTCCACTGTTGCTGTGCGCCACTCTTTGGGTACATATCCTGTAGTAAGGCTGAGATTGAACAGTAGTTTTATGTTTGGGTTTAGCTCTTCTTGCAGCCACCGTCTGATCCCATTGATGCTGTGTTTTTTGCTTTGGAGACGGCGGCTCTTACCTGAGCATCTGAGATGTCAGGGGGCAGCACTCTGCTGGGATAGATATTTGCCCTTTTGGTGGGGATGGGGGGGAAAAGTTTGCGCTGAACCTGTCAGCTAGGATGTTGGCAATATCTGTGGGTTCAGTGTATTTTTTGTCATTTTGGACTAATTCTGAGCATATCTGGGAATTCCCACCCAGGTTCCTAACATAACTAAAGAAAGCCTTGTGATTATCCTTAGCGTCCTCTCAATTTTTCTCTCGAAGCTGGCCTTAGACGATTTTATGAGTGCCCGTAGTTTTTTGCTAATACTGATCAGAGATGCCTTCCCTTTTTGGGATTTTGCTCTATCATGTAGTAGCTTCCTCCTTCTATTGTATAGTTTGTTTATGGCTGGGGTCCACCAGACAGGACGTCTGCCTTTGGAGGATTGAGTCTTGGTTTTATTTGGGATTGCATGATCCATGCATTCCTGAAGGTGTTCATAGAATGCATTTATAAAGGATTCTGCGGTCTTAGCCATATTTTCCACAGGCCCGGGGGCTTTGAAGGATTCCACCTCAGTTTTGAGGAGTGTGAAATTTGCTTTAGAGAAGTTTTTCACTGTGGTTTTCTGGGCAAGAGGTGGGGTCGGGATGTGAATATCCAGTGAGATTAGTTTATGGTCTGATCTTACCAGTGAGGGATACACTTCTGGTCTGGAGCATAGAGTCCCCAGGTTGGTGATGATCAGGTCCAGTATGTTTTCCCCTCTTGTGGGAGTGATAACAAGTTGTTCCATAGCATTTGAGTTTATAAATTCTAGGAACCTTTGGGCTAGGGTGTTGGAGCTAGAGTAATGCTCCCAGTCTATGTTTGGGTAGTTGAAGTCGCCCAATATAATGGTGTTTGGAGAGACCTTCATATTTTCCAGTGTTCTCAGGAAGGCCGAGTGGGGTTCCTGGGTTTGGGAGGGTGGTCTGTAGCAGGCTATAAACTGGAAGGCAGTTTTACCCACTGTTAGCTGCACATGGATAGTCTCTGATGCTTCGTGCTGTGCCACCAACCTGGAGGTTTGGGTATCTTTGACGAATATTGATACTCCCCCTCCTTTTGTGGTTCGGTCCAAGTTTTGGGGCCGAAAAGCATGGTATGAGGTATAACCTGGTAGTGCTGGCGTGCTCTCGGGAGCCTTGAACCAGGTTTCTGTCACTGCGCAGATATTGATGTTCTCCAGTTTCGAGTGCGTGCATCTTGAGGTTTAGACTTCTGGCATTGAGTAGCATTACTCTTAGTTTCTTATCCCTTGTGATACCTATGGAGGTGGGTTTGTCTTTTGAGCCTTGCCTAAAAAAGGCACTATGGGGGTAGCAAGAGCCTTTGCCAATATCTGAAAGCCCAGGGGTGACAGGTGCAAGCCGTCCCTAGCGAAGCATTGTGGCTTGTTGAGCATGTCATCCCAGGCTGACAGGCATTGGATCCCCTTTGAATGACACCACTACTTAAGCCAATTGTTGAAATTGATCATCTTGTCTTCATATTGTGGCATCATTCTTGGTGAGGGTAAGATGCTACTCAAGGTCAGGGTCATACCGTCCTGGGCCACATGCTCAGAGAGCTCCTCTATGTCTCTTTTCATGTAGTCCAGGGAGGTACGTCTCAGGTCATTCACACCAGCATGGACAATGACTGAGTCATATTTGTACTTGACTTGGAGTGACCTGAGTGCTTGTGTTATGTGGCGGATCCTAGCGCCTGACAGGCAGCTCACCGTGACCTTCTCCTTGTTCAGCCTGGTGAGCGGGACGTCAGTGTGCCTGACGATAGAGTCATTTATTACAAGTGTATCAGGTGTGTTGTTTAGCCTTAAGGGCTGTGACTGTTTGGCACACTGGCTTTGTGAGCTATGTGTTGCACGTGTTTTGTTTTGGGGTAGCGGTTGCTTGGGTGTCTGCTTTGGAGGTCTCTGCTGCTTAGGAAGATTTTTATTTAGAGCCTCCGAGTATGTTTTTGTGTGTTTATGCGTTTGGTTTGCTGTCATGGTAGGTCTATGTGAGACTGGAATTGTAGTGAGTGTGGTTTCCTTCTCCTTCTGACTGGTTATGCCAGTACTGAGTTGAGAGAGCTTAGCCTCCAGTTTGGCTATATGGATGCATCTCTCACATGTGTTGGAATTTGTTGGGAGGAGGAGAGGGTTGTCTGTGTACATGAGGCAGTTGTAACATTGCCTCAAGATTCCCAGATTCACCAGCTGGACCGGAGAGGAGATTAACAGCTGACCTTTGGACATGCTAGAATAGTATTGGGAATTCCTTTATAATTGAAAAAAAGGGCCAATGGGGAACAAGGTACTCAAGGGGAGTTTGTGAGGGTGTAGTGCTTTTAATTTTTTAGTGCTGACTTGTATAATTGCTTTAATGAGCAAGTGCCAGGTAACTTAAATGCAATGTGTTACAGGTAACTTAAATGCAAAAATGACAAACAGTAACTTTCTTTTAAGTGAAACAAGGAAATAAGTACAGTAAGCAATGCAGATATCACTAGGGATCCGTTTTAGGTGGTATTAGCATTTCAGGGAAATAACAAGCAAACAAACAACAAGCATACAAACAAAGCTAGATTCAGCAGGCCTGGATCTAGTCTATGCTACAACAAACAAGGTGTACCAATTTCAGTAAGAAACAGTTGAAATATGCAGGCACTATAAGCCTTTAACCAGAAATTCCCAGCTCAGAAGGGCAGAGTCCAGCCTCTCCTCCCACAAGAGTGCAGACCACGAACCTTCTTAATGTAAAATAACTGGCCTGAAGCCCAAGTGCTTAAACCAGAACTAATACACTTTTAGAATAACAGACACTGAGCCCTCAGTCAGCAGTTCCCAACTTAGAAGGATGTAAGCTAGCTGTCCTGCCACCACAGTGCAGGCCACAAACCTTCCTAATGTAAAACAACTGGTCTGAAGCCCAAGTGCTTAATCCAAAAGACTTAGAATGATAGCTACACTTTAATCAAGTTACTACCAAGCAGTAGTAAATACAACTGAATACTTTAAAGAATGCCTGGATTAGTGCTCAAGTTATACAAACAAAGCTAGATTCAGCAGGCCTGGATCTAGTCTACACTACAGCAAACAAGGTGTACCAATTTCAATAAGAAGCAGTTCAAATATGCAGGCATTATAAGCCTTTAACCAGAAATTCCCATCTCAGAAGGGCAGAGTCCAGCCTCTCCTCCCACAAGAGTGCAGACCACGAACCCTTTTAATGTAAAATAACTGGCCTAAAGCCCAAGTGCTTAAACCAGAATTAATACACTTTTAGAATAACAGACATTGAGCCCTCAATCAGCAGTTCCCAACTTAGAAGGATGTAAGCTACCTGTTCTGCCACTACAGTGCAGACCACAAACCTTCTTAATGTAAAACAACTGGTCTGAAGCCCAACTGCTTAAACTAAAAGGCTTAGAATGAGTTACACCAAGCAGTAATAAATACAACTGAGTACTTTTAAGATGACGCAAAAGCAAAATAAAGTAGGAAGAAACACAAATACAGTAAAAGCAGAATTTTTTTTTTGTCAGAAAAGTAGCAAAAACAGTAGTAAAAACAATTCACATGCAGTGCAAGCTGGCACACTTGAGTATATAGCAATATTAGTCCACACACAGTTTGAAAAAATGTAATTAAATTAAAAAGGACTAAAAGCAAGTGCAGAAAGGGTTTATTAGGTAGAATGTGGTGAAGAGATGGGACTGGGGGAGTGTCCTAGATCAAATCTACAGTGGGGCGGGCACTGCAAAAGCCACCATATTTAAACTACAACCAAGAACAGGGAGGGGGGTCAGAGGGTGGGGAAGATAGTTTCAACAGAGATACATATGAGGAATCACAGTACAAATTATAACCAAATAAATATATACTGATATCTGTATATTTGCAGAAATATTTCTAACTGGTTGATAGATGCCATTTTATTAATCCTGTTGCTAGAATCAGTACTAACATTAGGCTGCAGGGGGTGCACACCTTTCTGGTAGCTGCAAGGTATGTATAACTCTGTTCATCTGATTTTTTCATAACATTAATGCTAAAAGTTTTACTGCCACTGGAAGTTGTTCATTTAACAGTGAAGGTGTGGCATATGCTGTAATATGCTGGGCTGTATTTCATACTGGAAAAAAATGCAACCTTAAAATTAGTCTACAGGAGCATATGAGACATTCATAACTATAAGATGGAAAGCCCTTTGTCTGCACATTTCTATTCTAATATTTTAGCACTTCAGAGGATTTGAAGGCAAACATCTTAGATCTTTCCCCTGACAAAGAAGGCACATTTCAATTAAATATGGGCTTTTACTAAAAAAGTACATTAATTAATTAATAAATATGGAATGAGTACACTATCTCATCTTAATTCCTTTTTTAATTACTGATGTTTTCTGATAGATTTTGAATTTTTTTTGGTTTAAATGGTCTTTTAGTTCTTTAATACCCTTTTGGAGGCTCGCCTAAAGCTCTGAGTATGTTGCCTTGTTTGGTAATTATGCTTGTTTTTTAGGAAGATTTTCTACTTGCCACTGGCTGTTGATAATTTCTTTTATATAGATTATTCCTTTTTGTTGTTATTTCTGTTTCCTAGATAGTAGCTGTTTTATTGTTGCTTACTTTTGTAGAGTACATGGCCAGTTTGCTAGCTTTATCTGTTGAAGTCCACTCACATTTTCATAAAGGAGATTAATTACTCTTACTGCACATCGGGTCACCTGTTCCAAGATGGCGAGGATTGTTCTCTTCTTATCGCTATTGTTGTACAAATGATCGACAACGCACGTACTTCTGGATATGTAAAACTAATGTAGCTTTATGTTATATGCCAGCTATATATCAGCATACGTACTGTTTTTGCATAACAATTACTACTTCCAACAAGAAGTATTTAACATCTATATTTTATCTGTCTCTTTATCTGAACATGCATCTATATATTTATTTATAAGGTATTTTTCTTTGCAACACTTCTCTTAAAGAGACAACTCTTCCTGCGGAAGAGGGCAAGCCAACCAATCAACACAATGAAAATAAATAAATGAAATAAATAAATTAGATGTGCAAACAGCAAAGGTGCTAATGCAAACAGAGGGGATACAGACACACACATGCACATACTGAGGTGTTGGCAACATGGGGAGATCCTAGGGGGACACTGGGTCTTACAGCATCTACATCTGGATTTTCCGGGAGACAACTTCTACATGACTCCTCATACGCTATCCTTTTATTAAACTAGAGGCTGAATTTTTGCAGGAAGGTGTGGAGGTAGGTCTACAAGTCAGAAATTATAGATTTTTAAATTTAGATTTCAAAATTCCCAGTCTTTTAGCTATTCCTTGTTCCATTGCCTGTTACACATCTGAGGTTGCTGAAGCAGTTTTCATTTTGAAAAGTTTATACTTATATTACTTTGCTTTAGATCTTGTAGGACAGGTTCTTCCTGGAAGTAATATTTGCATTCTGTAAAGTAAATGTGGAAGGACAGGAATTATCAGTAAAAGACTAAGTGCTGAGCAGATATTAAAAGAATGGCATTCAACAGGTTTTGAAAGGCACAAAATGCCTTTCAAAAATAATTCATGTCAAAGAATCAAAACACATGTATGGAGTCCTTTCACAGCACCATTTAATAATATGGTGCTAGTCATGGGTGGATTGTAAGTTTCTCTGTCCTTTGGATACCACAGAATTTCTAGTTGGCCAGGTACCCTATTTTTTTCTACTTTGGCAGAAAATTTAATGTACAGTATAGCTGTTACTCTTATTAATTAAAAGAAAAACTTTCATAAAGAGAGTCATCCACTGAAACTAAACATATCCTGTAAGTGGCATTGTGATACTGTAACCAATGATCAGCAGTGTGGCTTTTTAAAGTACATACTTGTCTTTTACAATTAATTTATAGGCATATCCTGTCAGCCTTATCTTGTCAGTGTACCAATAGGGACACCATTTGTTTGTTAAAAGCAGAACTGGCCTAGATTAAACATTGACCATTGATAACTTTTAGTTATGTACTCACCATAACTTCAGATGTTTGGGATCCATCTCGCCTACATTCTGACTGATGGGTTCGGAGCCGACCCTCGGCTCCGACTCGGCACGCTTATGCCAAAGAGCGTAGTCTCTTATTGGCTGAGCTTACTATATCCCAGGATGCACCACTACCAATCCCCCAGATCTAGTTTGTCCGCATACATGCACACATGCACGCACTGCTTATATAACATTGACAGATGATACAAGATAAAAAACAGTAGAACTCAAACCGTTCAATCTCTTCTGATCTCCAAGGCAGGGGGAAGGACGGTGGGTATTAAGAATGTAGGCGAGATGGATCCCAAACATCTGAAGTTATGGTGAGTACATAACTAAAAGATGTTATGTGATCCTATCTCGCCTACATTCTGACTGATGGGACAGCGTCCCTAGCACCTGAATCCTGGGTGGCTCACTGGAAAACACTCCTGAGTACCGTGGAACCAAATGATGCTCGCCCTTTAGATGTTACATCCAATTTATAGTGGGAAACGAAAGTGTGCGGGTTGGACCAAGTAGCCGCAGCACAAATCTCAGAAATAGCGAGCTTGGAATGGAATGCAACAGAGGTAGCCATAGCTCTAGTAGAGTGGGCTTTGACGGATGTTGTAAGTTGTTGATTTGAAGTGGAATAAGCCTGAGTAATGCAATCTCTAATCCATTTGGCAATAGTAGCTTTAGTGATGGTCTTGCCCAGTTTGGTATTTGAAAAGGACACAAACAATTGATCTGTTTTCCGAACTTGTTGAGTCCTATCTAGATAGAAACGCAATTGCCTGTGAACATCCAATGTATGGAATGTGTATTCCGCCTTGTTTGAAAATTTTGGAAAGAAAACTGGTAACTCCAAGGACTGTTGGAGACAGAGATTAGAACAAACTTTTGGAACAAAAGATGGGTTAGGCCTAAGTGATACTCTATCCTTGTGAAAAATCAAGTACGGTGGTTTGATAGATAGGGCTTGAAGTTCTGAAACTCTTCTTGCAGAGGTAATTGCAACTAAGAAGGCAGTTTTCCAGGACAGATATTTCAACTCACATGTAGCAGCCGGTTCAAAGGGGGAAGATGTTAAGGCACGAAGTACCAAATCAAGATCCCACGGAGGCGCAGGATGAAAAACTGGGGGTCTTAAAAGTACAGCACCTTTCATGAAAGTTTTACATAATCTGTTGCTCATCAACGGGGGGTCTATGGATTCGTGAAATTTGGAGATAGCTGCTAGTTGGACTTTAATAGTCGAGACTGAAGATCCTTGATGAAACAAGGATGTTAAAAATTTCAAAACCTCTGGTATCGGGGCAGTAATAGGGTCTAAGCCTTTAAGTTGAGCCCAGATCGCAAACCTCTTCCACTTACTGTGATACAATTTCTTAGTGGAGGGTTTGTGGGCTGAAGATAAAATGTGAATAACTTCCGGGTCCAAGACGTGATTTCTGACTAAAGTCGGAAGTGGAGGAGCCAAGCTGTTAGTTTCAAAGTGTGAAGGGACTGGTGCTGTTGTCCCGACTGATGAATCAGAAGGTCCGGAGTTAGATCCAAAAACCAAGGACCGTCCAGAGCAAATTTCTTTAGGTAGGGGAACCATACCTGATGAGGCCAGTACGGAGCAATTAAAATCATTGTGGACCCCAATTGGGAAGCTTTCTGGATGACTTTGGAGAGGAGCGGAACTGGAGGGAAAGCATAAAGTAGTCCTGCTGGCCAAGGTTGGACTAGAGCATCCGTAGCTGCCTCCCCTTGACGCGGGGTCAAGGAAAAGAACCTTTTGCACTTCGTGTTTTGTGGTGTTGCAAATAGGTCGCAGCACGGGGTCCCCCATCTTTTGAAAACCTGAGCTGCTACTGTTTCGTTCAGGGACCACTCGTGAGGAGAGAGAATAGTCCTGCTTAATCTGTCCGCCAATACATTGGATTTTCCTGGAATGTGGGTCGCTACCAGGAAGCGGTTGGTAGCTACCGCCCATTCCCACACCCTCATGGCTTCTCTGCAAAGGGGGTAAGATCTGGTCCCTCCTTGTTTGTTTAGATACCAGACCACTGACATGTTGTCTGTTTGGATAGCAATAATGCCTTGAGGGAGAAACTTGTGGAGGGCCTGTAGGGACAGAAGTACAGCCCTCATTTCCAACACGTTGATATGGAGTAATGTTTCGTTCGGAAGCCAAGAACCCTGAACTGACCTGCCCAGACAATGCCCCCCCCCCACCCCATCTGGGAGGCATCTGTTGTCAAGGTGGCCACCGGAGGGGGTATGACAAAAGGTCTTCCCTGATTCAGATTGGATGGCTGAAGCCACCAGCGGAGGTCCTGTTTGCACGTTTCTGTAATCAGTATGTGATGATTGAGAGGCAGATCTTGAAAAGACCATTGTGTCGATAACAGCCACTGAAGAATCCTCATGTGCAATCTTGCCAGAGGAACTAGAAGAACCGTGGCAGACATTGAACCTAGAAGTTGCAGGACCAACCTGGCTGGGGCTTTGGATGTTAGAATCAGGGTTCGGACTTGACCTTGTAATGTTTGTATCCTTTCGGAAGGAAGGAAGACTCGCATCAATTTTGAATCTATCTCTGCTCCTATGAATCTTATGCGCTGAGAGGGCAGCAAGACAGACTTTGACCAGTTGAATGTAATTCCCAGGGAAGCACCCAGGGAGATGGTAGCTTGTAGGTTCTCCAGTAGTAGATGCCTGGTGGTGGCAGTCAGGAGCCAGTCGTCCAGATAGGGAAACACTTGGAATCCGAGACTCCTCAGGTGAGCAGTCACTACTGCCAAACACTTGGTGAACACCCTGGGGGCTGTGGTGAGACCAAAGGGCAGTGCACAAAATTGGAAATGACTGTCTCCCAGGCTGAAGCGCAGATACCTCCTGGACGCCTGATGTATCGGTATGTGATAATAGGCGTCCTTGAGATCTATGGAGCACATCCAAACATCCTTCTGCAACAATGGGAGAATGGATTGTAAAGTGACCATTCGGAATTTGGACTTCATGATGGACTGGTTTAGTTTGCTGAGATCCAAAATGGGTCTCAGGTCCCCTGTCTTTTTTGGCACTAAAAAGAACCTTGAGTAGTTTCCGGATCCGATCTGGTCTGCGGGGACCGGTTGGATGACTCCTTTTTCTAGCAGCTTTGAAGCTTCTGCGGCTGCTATTTCCCTCTGACTGGGTGGTGGGTCCGGGATTTTTTTGGACGGTGGGGGAGAGTGTGTGAAGGGAATGGTGTAACCTCCGGCAATAATCCGAAGCACCCATCTGTCCTGAGTAATAGACTCCCAGGCTTTTAGGTGCTTGGCAAAACGGCACCCGACTGGCTCGAGCAGCACAGCCGGGCAATCCCTCATGAAGTGTGGGAGGCTGAAGAGCCACGAAAGGACTCGCGGTCTCCAGTGTTGCGGGGCCCTCTGCCGCCTCTTGGACGGCATCTCCCAGAAAAATTTCCCCGTCCTCTGCCTCTGGAAGGGGAATCTTCCTGCTGTTGAGGAAAGAACTTCTGTGATTTGCGGAACCACATCTTCCCTCCTCTTTTAGCCTTGGGATAAGGCCGAAAGGGAGTGGAATAACGTGCTCCTACGGCAGATAAAGTTTTTCCCTCTTGCTCACAGCGGGTAAGAGTGTCTTTTACCTTGGGTCCAAACAAAGAGGACCCATCAAAGGGAGCGTCGTGAAGGAAGACTTGAAGGCCTCCGTGAAATGACACAAACGGAGCCAGGCTTGTCTCCGTAGAGCCACGCCTGTGCCTGCCGCTCTGCCCACCCCTTCAGCCGCATATGAAATGAGCCTCATGGACGAGTTAGAAATTGAGGTAAGGATAGCCAACTGAGAGCTAACCGACTGGGCTAGCTGCTCAGGTAGGTTACCTGAGAGGGAGTCTGACAGCTCCTTGACCAGATCCCTCTGTAGTCTGGTGAAATGTGCCAAATAATTCAGGGACCTCAGAGTAAAGGCCGCTGAAGTCAGGGTGCGCTTCCCGTACCGGTCCATGCTCCTAGACTCCTTATTAGGAGGATGGACGGACGTTGAAGCCTCTGCCACGTCCTGTTGTGTAGCAGATGCCACCACCATGGCATCTACAGCCACGCCTTTCGTCAAGAACTCCTTCTCGGGTGGGGCAGACAAAAATTTGTTAGGGCGAGAAGGGACTGGTTCCACAGTATCTGGGTGTTCCCACGCCCTCCGACAAACCAAATCCAGGAGCTCGTCGAAGGGCGGAGACACCCAGGAGGCGGAGGGCTGAGCCCCGAAGGCCTTGAGAAGCACTGACTCATCAGCGGAGGGGGGTTTGGAAATCCAGCCGCCTCGTTGCTTAAGGATCTCTAGAATGTCTGCAAATGAGACATCATCCGAGGACGACCTTGGGGACCCCTCCGCATCATCAAGATCAGTGTCCGATGTAAGAGACTCGGGGGAGTCCACGTGCTTCCTCTTGCACGATCTCTTCCTTGGGGGCTCTTCCGAAGACAACTCCGAAGAACCCTCAGGTGGAGGGGAACCCCCAGCGGGGGTAACCTCAGGCCCCGGGGCTCCGCTGTCTAGAGACAGGGGAACTGCCAAAGACCCAGTCTCCATGCCCAGGGAAGGTGCCGGTAAAGCCGTAGAGATGACCGAAGAAGACTTGGCCAAGGCACTCCTCATAGCTCTGAAAGCCGGACCCCCAGAATCCTGGGAGTGTCCGGTCCCCGGAGCCATGATAGCCGACGGAAGTCCCGCGGCCGAAGCACCGAGAGGGAGGCTCGGAACCGACAGCATTGGTCCCGAAACATCACCCCCGGGTCCGGCCGAGGAAGTCCGTGTGCTAAACTCGGACCCGAAGGCCGGGGTTGGAGTAAGACTGGGTGGTGGGTCCGGGATTTTTTTGGACGGTGGGGGAGAGTGTGTGAAGGGAATGGTGTAACCTCCGGCAATAATCCGAAGCACCCATCTGTCCTGAGTAATAGACTCCCAGGCTTTTAGGTGCTTGGCAAAACGGCACCCGACTGGCTCCAGAGCAGCACAGCCGGGCAATCCCTCATGAAGTGTGGGAGGCTGAAGAGCCACGAAAGGACTCGCGGTCTCCAGTGTTGCGGGGCCCTCTGCCGCCTCTTGGACGGCATCTCCCAGAAAAATTTCCCAGTCCTCTGCCTCTGGAAGGGGAATCTTCCTGCTGTTGAGGAAAGAACTTCTGTGATTTGCGGAACCACATCTTCCCTCCTCTTTTAGCCTTGGAATAAGGCCGAAAGGGAGTGGAATAACATGCTCCTATGGCAGATAAAGTTTTTCCCTCTTGCTCACAGCGGGTAAGAGTGTCTTTTACCTTGGGTCCAAACAAAGAGGACCCATCAAAGGGAGCGTCGGCGAAGGAAGACTTGAAGGCCTCCGCGAAATGACACAAACGGAGCCAGGCTTGTCTCCGTAGAGCCACGCCTGTGCCTGCCGCTCTGCCCGCCCCTTCAGCCGCATATGAAATGAGCCTCATGGACGAGTTAGAAATTGAGGTAAGGATAGCCAACTGAGAGCTAACCGACTGGGCTAGCTGCTCAGGTAGGTTACCTGAGAGGGAGTCTGACAGCTCCTTGACCAGATCCCTCTGTAGTCTGGTGAAATGTGCCAAATAATTCAGGGACCTCAGAGTAAAGGCCGCTGAAGTCAGGGTGCGCTTCCCGTACCGGTCCATGCTCCTAGACTCCTTATTAGGAGGATGGACGGACGTTGAAGCCTCTGCCACGTCCTGTTGTGTAGCAGATGCCACCACCATGGCATCTACAGCCACGCTGTCAAGAACTCCTTCTCGGGTGGGGCAGACAAAAATTTGTTAGGGCGAGAAGGGACTGGTTCCACAGTATCTGGGTGTTCCCACGCCCTCCGACAAACCAAATCCAGGAGCTCGTCGAAGGGCGGAGACACCCAGGAGGCGGAGGGCTGAGCCCCAAAGGCCTTGAGAAGCACTGACTCATCAGCGGAGGGGGGTTTGGAAATCCAGCCGCCTCGTTGCTTAAGGATCTCTAGAATGTCTGCAAATGAGACATCATCCGAGGACGACCTTGGGGACCCCTCCGCATCATCAAGATCAGTGTCCGATGTAAGAGACTCGGGGGAGTCCACGTGCTTCCTCTTGCACGATCTCTTCCTTGGGGGCTCTTCCGAAGACAACTCTGAAGAACCCTCAGGTGGAGGGGAACCCCCAGCGGTAACCCCAGGCCCCGGGGCTCCGCTGTCTAGAGACAGGGGAACTGCCAAAGACCCAGTCTCCATGCCCAGGGAAGGTGCCGGTAAAGCCGTAGAGATGACCGAAGAAGACTTGGCCAAGGCACTCCTCATAGCTCTGAAAGCCGGACCCCCAGAATCCTGGGAGTGTCCGGTCCCCGGAGCCATGATAGCCGACGGAAGTCCCGCGGCCGAAGCACCGAGAGGGAGGCTCGGAACCGACAGCATTGGTCCCGAAACATCACCCCCGGGTCCGGCCGAGGAAGTCCGTGTGCTAAACTCGGACCCGAAGGCCGGGGTTGGAGTAAGGGTCGGAGCCGACCCTAGGATCTCTATCGGCCCCATCAGCACCTGCTCCGACGGAGCCGAAGCGGTCGGAGGAGGAATAGCAATGGATTGGGCTATCGGCTCCGAAGCCAATTGGGTCGGAGCCGAAACAAATTTTTGAAAGACTGGGGACTGGAACAGTCTTTGGAGCACCCTGTCTATGTCCGAATCTGACATCCTCGATGACCTGGAAGAGACCGAACGGGTCCAAGTAGGTCTCTCCAACGGCTCCACGGGACTAAGGGACCGGCTCCGAGGCGACTCGATAACTATCGGCGCCGATGGAGTGGCCAACTCAATTTCCATCGGTGCCGAAGAGGACTTCGGTGCCGAGGAGGAAGTGTCTGAGCGGACAACCTTCATCGGCTCAGAGATCAGTGGAGCCGATGAAGGTGACCCGCCTCTCGATGCCCCAGCCGTCGGCTCCGAGCCCAGAGGAGTCGAGACTGGAGGCATCGAGGCAGACCGTTCCACCCTCGGCTCCGAAGTCCGTGGAGCCAAAGGAGAAGCCTGCCTATGTCTTTTGGCGGTCGGGTCCGACGGACTGGTCGGAGCCGACGCCCTTTTCTTTTTAGCAGGAGAAGGAGAGGATGCTAAAGCTTCTTCAAAAGAGGGTTTTATAAGACCTTTCAAAATAAGTTTATTTTTCCTCTCTTGGAGGACCCTCGAGGAAAAAGCGTGACACACGCTGCAGGACTCCTGCAAATGTTTGGCGCCCAAACAATATACACAGAGAGAGTGGTCGTCTGTGATCGACATCTTAAAGCTGCACTTAGTGCACTTTTTAAATCCTGAAGGCCGAGGAGCCTGTGACATTATGGTAATCCAAACACAGTACTAGCCAAAATAAACACAAGAAACACACTGTCTAACACTGTAGAATTTTCTTGCTCCCTCTTTCTCTTTACTTTTCTGTCCTTATATGAGGACTTAACACAACCAAAAGAAGAAACAGATCCACTAAACGTGAAATAACAGGAACTGGCCAACTACGAAGTGACAGGGGAAGGCCCTTCAACTCCTATGGGACCTAGTCTGTCAAAAAAAACGGTCACACACAATATTTTCCAAGGAAAAACTCAATCAGACACAAAAAACCACTAGATAGCTGTTAAAACAGCTTTTTGTTAAATTTTAAAGAAGATCCTGACAGGAAAGTTAGTGAATAAAACACTACTTAGCTCAGCCAAGCTCGAGACCACGTCTTCGCTTGTTAGCGGCAAACGAGATCTGGGGGATTGGTAGTGGTGCATCCTGGGATATAGTAAGCTCAGCCAATAAGAGACTACGCTCTTTGGCATAAGCGTGCCGAGTCGGAGCCGAGGGTCGGCTCCGAACCCATCAGTCAGAATGTAGGCGAGATAGGATCACATAACATCTGAAATATTACCTCCCATTAGATTTACCATTGAGCCTCCACTACTCACTCTCACTTCAACTGAAAAGTGTGACGCATGATCAAAGTGTTTCCAAAATCTTCCACTGTATCTGTACTACTGTCAAGAAACTAAACAAACAAAAAAAATCTTTATTTTATGTGACAAAGAGTCTATGCGTGTGGTTCATAAGTAAACCCCATACAACTAAGTATTTAAACTGTAATGGGGATGGAGTAACATATCTGTGACATTTTTGCAAATATATAAATAAACACACTCACACACACCTCTCTGCATCTCCTTACAGTTTAGAGTAGTTAAGTAACCTAAACCACGTGTATCCAGATCTGTAAGGACAATACAATATACTGACATGCAAACACAGAGAGGACATATAAATTTTATACAGATGGAAACTAAAGATCAAAACTGAATTTCAGATGCAGATGTTATCAGGTAGTAAGACTAACCAATACGTAGTTGTACTACACTATGTATACATATGCACATTGCATAGGACATGGTCAGTGTGGTAACACAACACAAAGGGCAAAAATAATGATTCTGTTTCATTTGTCTACCTGATCTGACTATTGGGATGGGAAATGCTTGTCAGGTCTGATTCGGTCATCTACCAGTTCTCTCAGCCTTGAGCTTCTCTATTTTAATCTGCCGTAATGTCCAGTGCACCTGCTAGCTTCATATCATGTTTGCCGTAATTGGAAACAATCAATCCTTCTGTGCCAGCCAAGTGCACTCTATAATTTACCTTCATTTTGTACAGAAATTTCTCTCCAAATTTTTTCTGCTGTCTTGTCTCGACTCATCAACCACCTAGTTTCTTCTTTCTCAGCTTTTTACTGAAAAAAACGCTGATTTTACTTTACTTGCTGGCTTATGGCGTTTTGACTAAAAGATTAGCAGGCTGGATAAGAGTTTTAAAAAATGTTCTAAACATCATCATCAGCCCCCTTTTTCCCATTTTTCTACATGGGGTCAGGGTTTCATGTTAACCGTCACCAGCTCTCTCAATTCAGTGCCACACTCCTGTCTTCTTCAACACTCATGCCTGACTGTCACAGATCTTTCAGACAATCCATCCACCTCTTTGCTGGACGTCCTTGCTTCCTCTTAACTTCTTCCTGTCTGTCCCAAATCTTCCTCACCAGATTGTCTTCTGCTTTTCTGCACGTGTCCAAACCACCATAATCTGTTCCCTTCAATCTTTTCTGCAATTGGAGCTACTTTGACTTCTGCTCTTATGTCCTCATTTCTTTGTCTGTCCCACAGTGTTTATCCTACCACCTTTCTCAGGCACTTAATTTCCATCACCTCTAGCTTCTTCAACTGTTCTGCCTTTACTGCCTAGGTTTCTGTAACATACAGTAGTACTGGTCACACCACTGTCTTGTACACCTTACTTTTCAGCTTATTTGGCATTCTTCTGTCATAGACTACACCTGACAGTCTATGCCAGTTGGCTGTAGCACCTCTGATTCTAGCTTTGACCTCTTTATTCAGATTTCCCTTCTCCTCAACCACCCCTCCCAGATACTTGAAGCTGTTTACCTGTTCCACTATCTTCCCTTCTATCTCTATTCTCAGCTTCTACTGATTTCCCCACTTTGCTGCCATTACCACCACCTTATCTGTGCTTAGTTTCATCCCATGTGCCTTCAGTTTTGCATTCCATTCTCCTATCCTTTGCTGAAGTTCTAACTCAGAGTCTGCCTGTAATGTCACATTGTCCGCATAAAGCAACTTGGTTGATCTGTCCCCTCTGACCTGTTTGCTAATGTAGTCCGTCACCAGTATGAACAGCAGTGGGCTCAGAGCTGAACCCTGGTGTACACCCACTCTCACTGGGAACCTCTCTGTGAGGCCGAACACTGTCCATACTTGAGTCACTGGGTCCTTGTATATAGCCTGGACTAATTCTACCAATGTTTCTAGTACTTTGAACCACAGCAGTACTGCCCAGATCAGCTTTCTTGGGACCTTGTCATATGCTTTCCCCAAGTCTAGGAATGCCCAGTTGGACACTCTCCTCATCTCTAGCTTCTTCTCAAGTATCTGTCTCACTGCAAACATCAGGTCAGTTGTGCTGCATCCTGATCTGAATCCAAACTGCTCATGTCTCATATGACATTCTACTACTCTGCATATCCATTTATCAATCACTCTCTCCAGAACTTTCATGCAATGTGATAGGAGTTTGATGCCTCTGTACTGCCCACAGTTGTGGATGTCCCCTTTGTTCTTGTACACTGGCATGAGTATACTTATTCTCCAGTCATCTCGGATACACCCTTTCTCTTCATACTGCTATGAGTACCTTTACAGTCTATTTCTCCCCTGTCTCATCCAGCACCTTTATCATATCTGCTGTAACCTCATCTGAGCCTGCTGCTTCCCTGACTTCATCTTCCTCAGTGCTGCTCTTACTTCTTCTAGGGTGGGCTCCTCTTCTTCTCTCATTGTAGGCTGTTTCTGGGGCAGTACAGCTTCTGTGGGGTTTTCTTCATTCAGAAGCTGCTGGAAATACTCCTTCTATCTGCCTTTGATGCCCTCCGGGCTAGTAAGCAGGTTGTTGCTGGCATCCCTTATGAAGGGTGTCTGACTGTCTTCTTTATCTTTCTGTCTTTGCCTTGCAACCTGATATAGTTTCTTTGTGCCACTTACTGAGTCACTTTCCAGAAGCCAGTAGAGTGCCTCCAATGCTCTATTCTTTGCTAATGCAACTTCTTTCTTAGCTTCTTTGTTAGCCAACCAGTAGTCCTTCCTAGCGTGGTCAGTCTTTTCTGTCTCCCACTTCTTCATGCACTCCTTTTTTCTTTTGATGACTTCCTGGACTTCTGCATTCCACCACCAGCTTTCCTAATGTACCCTATTTCCATACCTGGCTCTGCCACATATCTTTTCTGTAGTCCTAACAGATGCTGGTTTTAGGCGCTGCCATTCTTGTTCAACTCCACCTATTCCCTCCACTTCTTGGAGTGCTAGAGCCCTGACTAATTCCTTGAACTGTTGTACTTTCTCTCCTGTCACTGATCACTGCTTGCAGCTGATTGTGGCAACTACTGGTTTATGCTGTGAGCTGACTGTCTCACTGGGGATGACTTTGCAATCACGGATTTCTACCCCAGTGCCTTTTCCTTACTAGGAGGAAGTCTACCTGAGTTGCATGTTGGCTACTCTTGTATGTGATCTTGTGACTGTGTCTCCTTTCCGAACCACGTGAACCATTTGCCATAAAGTAGTCTAGAATGGCCTCCTCTTCTTTATTCCTATTGCCCTACCCATGTGGACCCAGGCAGTCCTCATGTCCTGTTCCGTCTGTCCAGATATGTCCATTCAAGTTACCATTATCAACACCAATTCATGCTGTCCTGCTTCAGCTAGCAGATCCTGTAACTGCTGTCTGAATGTGCTCTTTTCCTCACTATCACAATCCTGCTGTGGGGCATAGACTGAGATATGAATACTGCCCTATCATTAGGCTGGAGTCTGATGGCCATGAGTTTGTCATTAATTCTGATGAGATCCCTCACTGCCTTCTGAAGCCTCTCTCACCACAATTCCTACACCATTTCTAGCCTGTCCCTCTCCTGAGTAGTAGAGTCTGGATCCCAGGCCAAGTGTTTTTGCTGCACTGCCCTTCCACCTTTTCTCTTAGATACATAGGATGTCCAGCCTCCTGCGTATCATCATGTCGTCCACTTCCAAGCTGCATCCCATTAGTGAACTTACATTAAGAGTAGCAATTCTCAGTTCATGTTTAGCAGGTTGGTTGGTTTTACATCCAGCTTTTGCTCAACAGAGCTCTCCCAGGTAACCCAGGTTGAGCAACTAGACACCGGCCAGCCAGTAGCTTATTGACCCAGTGCTGCTGGGCTTTATGTCAGGCACACACTGGCCAATAGAGGCACATATATCCCTCCCACTGTTAGCAAGGGACCCTGGCATAGGTCAGAGTAGGCCAGGACCTCAGTCTGCTTATCACCGGCAACTACTCCTGCCCATTTTGACATCATTAGTCGACATGACCAAATCACCTAGAGCCATATATTTACACCGTCGAGTAGCTTGCCTTGCCAGAGCATGCAGTCTGTGATCCGTTTTCTCCTATCTTGAGGATACCATGCACCACAGTAGATGCCCAAAGTGGTTGGTCTGTACAACTCTTCCCTCTATAGGTCACCATGTAGTTGCCCACAGCTCCATTCATTGGTGAGTTTGAGATGGAAACACTCAGCACTTTTTTTTTTTTTTTTTTTTGGACATGGGAAGAACCTCGTGGAGACACAGGCAGAACATGCAAACCCCAAGCAGCATTGGTTGGAGGTCAGGATCGGACCTTGTACCTTGTGCATGGGAGGTGAAGCCCTTAACCATTATGTCAATTGGTGTCAGAGAAAATGTTCTACAAGCAGACACAAAATCCCACCTCAAGATCAGCATGAATGCTGTGCAATTTGTTTTGCCTGTCGAGGATGTGTACCCAGAGCCATGGCAGATAGAAATATTAGTTAACCGTCAAAGTTATTATGCCTCAAGATTGTCAAACTTCACAGAAAACTTAGAAGAGAAAAGAGAAAGGGAAGGAAATGGACACGGAACCAGAACCCGAACTTCCACCGGATCTGAAGAGTCCCAGCATGCAAAAAGGCTCTTCTCTCGCTTGCCTTCTACCTCAGCTGCAGTAAACAGGTTCCTAGCATCCAAGACTATTGCAAATAGAGACAAATCTCCCACCAAGGTTCTCAGTAGACATTTCTCAGAAGGAAAGTTGTTCAGGTTTCTTTCTGCAATGTCTCCCCTCAGCTGCTTCCATTAATTCCTTTAGGTATTACAGGAGAACTTTGGAAGCTGATTGGGAACCCATAATGAGGTCCTTTCTTAAGACCCAGACAGCATTAGGCATCCTTCCACCCCCCTCTGTTTCCAGAATGGATCAGGTTGGCCCAGCTTCATCTCACTTAGCTTCTTCCCTGATGCGTGCACTGGTGGTATTAGATCTGACTTATCTCTAGATCCTGTATGCTTGGAGCTGATAACTTTTCCTTCTTCATCACCAATGTCTTCTCATCTGACGCACTTGACTGCAACACTGGATGGGTCTGAGGACTGACTGCTCAATGCTGGCTTTTTGGCTCAGGTGGTTCAACTCAAGACTCATTTTCCCCAGTGCTAACAGATCTTGGATCGGCTTTCAAGGCTATGGAGATGATCATAGCAGCTCTTATAAGATGGACTACAGAGTGTCTTTCAGCACCAGCATCACACCAGGATATCCTTCTATCTACATCTAAGCCTTCTTATCATGGTAATCAGGGACAGTGTAGAATGGATATCTTCAATGAACTCACTGAGGTTATCAAATAATCGTCCAGAGATTCTGATCAGTCCCACTTGGGGATCTGTAACAGGAGACATATGGACTCCCCCAGTTGAGTCCTTCATATTAGATGCTGACTTGGATGATACAGAGGGCTCTGCACAGTGACCTCCTAAACAGGCCTCATTTGATGATACCATTGAATTTATGAGACAGAGGGGATTGTGGCCCACTGAACAGCACTCTCAGGATTCACTTAACACACTGACATGCAAAACCCACTTAATCTGGATGCTAAACTCCCCACATCATCATCTGGGCAAGCCCTTCATATTGCTACCACCAACATCAGTAGTAACCATGGATGTCTCTTCTCTGAAGTGAGTGGGGGGGGGGGGGGTTTAGACAGAAGGAAGATCTAAGGCATATGGATGCAAAAATAGTCCAACTTTCACATCAGTATCCTGAAGATGACAGCATTTTTCCTAGCATTGCAGGAATTCCAGAATATCCTTCCACAAGGTGTGATTTCTATCCAAGCAGACAAGTCTGTAGTTTGTGACATCAGCAAACAGGGAGGAACCAAATCTTACCACCTTCTCCAGACAGGCTATGAGGGTACAACATTGGGCACTGGAATTGCATTGCTTTCTAATAGCAATGCACATTGCAGAGAAAGTGAACTACTTAGTGGGCAGGCTCAGCAGGCCTGTTCTGATGCTTCATGGGTAATCCCTTAATCCTACACTAGCTCTGCAGATATTCAGTCTCTACAGCAGGGCTTTATATGACTTTTTGCTTCTCCTTCCAGCACCAAATTCAGCAACTACTTTGCCCTCTTACCATGTTGACTCAAGAATGGCAGTCACAACAAGATACTCTAGTCTGTCTATGGCTCCCCATGCACTTATCACTAGTTCACGTACTTGCCACCCCCCAGCCAAGGCAAGTCTGCTTTTCCCTGCTCAAGCCTCACTTGAAGCATCTCTGGCTTCTAGAAGTGAAACTGAATCCTCTTTCTTATCCCTCCTTGCAGCCTCCCCTAGACTCTCTCAATTTCAAGCTTAACCCATGATGTCTCCAATTCCAGTAATGGCCAAGGACCCTTCCTTGTCTAAAATAATAGTTCACATCCTGTAAATCTCTCAAAAACAATCTACCCAGAAGATCTGTAGGTTCATAGGTTCATAGGTAGGTACTAGGCTATCGGCCCAAGGGCCTACGTAAGCCTAGCCAACAAGGTTCCCTGGCTTATGCCACCCAAGAAAGTTATTTTCCTGTGCCACTGTCAAGCAGAGACACAGAAGTGATCCCCGGGGTGTATTTTCTATTTCCCATCCACTCATCAAGATTTTTCTTGAAGAGTGCTAATGAAGATCTTTGCCTGACATAGATGGGTAGCCTGTTCCAGAGTATGGGAAGTCTCTGGGACAGGAATCTATCCCTCCAGCATGTCCTGTTTATTGTGGTGACAAGGTTTAGGTCCCTAGAGCATGTAGCTCAGAGGGATTGGGATTTCTTTAGGGGCGTTGTACTCTATAATGGGTCTAATGAGTGTTGAGTAGAGGAGAACAATGACCTCTTTTTTCCTGGATGAGAACCCTTTTATGATGAGGTGTGCCACGTAGAAGGACTTCCTGACTACTGTGGTGATGTGACTATCAAAGGAGATACTACTGTCCACCTGGGTCCCAAGGTCTCTTATCACGCATTCAGTGTTAAATAGATTGCTGCCTATGTGGTAGTTCATGGGTACAGAGTTTTTAACAAAGGGGATGACACTGCACTTTTTGGCATTGAGCTTGAGGCCACGGCCCTGACACCAGGGATCTATCTCAGCGAGGCCCTTCTGTAGGATGTCCACATCATTTGGGGACTTGACTATGGCTCCTAGTTTGCAGTCATCTGCAAACTTAGTTAGCCAGAGGCCTTCTTTGTTAGCCTGTACTTCAGAGAAGTAGATACCAAACAGGAGAGGTCCCAGGATGGAACCCTGTGGTACCTCCACTTGTCACTGCTTTGAGGTCAGAGGTTAGAAATAAATGGAAAATATTTTCTATTTGGGCTACATCTCAGAATATGGACCATCTTTCTGTTTCCTTACCAAAGTACACATTTTCTCACAATAATGTATGAGGAAGGCCTTAGCTTTCCACCTTCAAAATACAGTTGGTTTCCATCTCCAGTTATAACCATGGCTTCCAAAATCTGTCTTTGGCTTTGCACCAAGTTATGCAAAGCTTTCCTTAAAATATTATTTCTTTTGAATCCTCCAGGAGATCTGATCTTTGTTTTAAAGGTTTTACCAAGACCACCGTTTGAGCCAGTCTTTGCAGACTGAAAATGTCTGTCTTGGAAAAGTCTCTTTCTCATTGCCTTTTCTTCTGCCGGGAGAATATTTGAACTCCATGCCTTGTCTTCTGCCGTTCCTTACCTGATTTTCCACAAAGATAGGTTCTCAATAAGGAATAGCCTCACCTTTGTTCTCAAAATATCATCAGAATCTAACCTGATCCAACCTATTTATTTACCAGGCTTTTCCTCCAATTACTCCAACAGAGGAGAATATTTACTGCACACACTGGATGTTTACAGGCACTATACATCTGTCTGCACAGAACCAAGACTTTAAGGAAGGATTCCCAACTGTACATTTCCTTTGCTCAAGACAAGTTGAGGAAGAAGGTTTCTAAACAAACTTTATCCAGGTGGTTGTCTTATGGTATTATCTTCATTTACTTGAGTAACAGAAGGACTTTTCTATTTAAACCAAAAGCATATTCAACAAGATCAAAAGCTACCCCCACCTCTATTTTCAGGAATCCCCAGTGCAGGAAATTTGCACTGCAGCTAAATGTTTTATATTACATACCTTTGCCAGGCATTATAAACTAGATGTGAAATTCAGGCCCAAGGCTTCCATCTGAGCTTTGGTTCTGAAAGGTATCCTGGCCCCAGTGGCCTAATGGCTAAGGCACAGGCCAACTCAGCCAGGTTTTGTGGGTTTGAGTGCTGTCTGGGATGCTATAATCTGGGTTAGGCAATTGGTAAAATGGTTAAGGTATTCACCTCACAGACACAAGGTACAGGTTTTGATTCTCACCTTTGACAGGGGAAATTGGCTAGCCTTAAAGGAGCACACAAGGGCAGCTAGCCTAGTACTTACCTATGAACCTATGTCATGATACCATCTGGGAAAAGGGTAGCTTAGGATTCTGTCCCAATAGCAAGAGCAGATGGGCAGATAAAATGAGATAGAGAAGTCATCTACTTACCATAACGCTGGATCCTTTTCATCTCTGTCAGTCCAATACAACATCCCTCCCTCCTTCCACCTCCAAATTGTCGCAATGTCTCCAGTTATCAATAACAGTTGGATCTATCTCCAAGCTACTACTGCTGTCTGCCATTTATATTTATAGGGAAATGTAAGGTGAGGTAGTACATTGTTTTGCAGTTGGCAAACTCAGTGTGTACCTAGGAGAGGCACAGGGCATTATGGGAGATTAAAATAGAGGAGTTCAAGACCGAGAGTATTGGCAGATGGCTGGATTGGATCTGACAAGTGGTTCCAATCATAATAGTCATATTGGATGAGCAAGGATGAAATGGATCCAGCAAAATGGTAAATACATAACTTCTAATTTTTCTTTAACATTAGAACAACATAGTATTAGAGGAAACGCTTTACAAAAAAGTTGTTAGCTTTAGTAATACATTTTAATTACTGTTTTATTATTCTAATAATTATTAATAATTATTTTTTTCATTTTTTTATAATACTTAATAGCGTAAGCATTTTAATACATTAAATAAGTAAACATACTGACAAGTAAAACTCATTAAAATAAAAACTAATATCTGATATCTTCAAAGTAGAGTATAAAGTTTGCTTTTCGTATAAAATATCATCTTGGGTAAAGCTATGTATACTACAAAGAATCTTTAAGGAGGCATAAAGACCCCCAAACATCTGGTGATGTTAACATTGGGGGTCCTGTACAATACTATGCAGCTTATCCTTTCACCTGCTAACAATCACAGTAAAGAAACAGTTTACCTGTTGAAGGCCTTATGTAAACAACAGTCCTCTTTTCCTATGATTCATCTCAATTGCCTCATATTTTACTTACACTTATATTTGCTTTGTATTGCTTTTGTACTATTTATATTGAGTGTAGAACCATTCTATCTTATAAAAATATTTTATTATAGGTGACTCTATAGTCAGGCTCACTGATGTCCCACTCACTAGGCTGGACAAGCAGAAGGTTACTGTTAGCTGCCTGTCAGGAGCCAGAATCCGCCACATAACACAAGCACTCAGGTCACTCTGGAACAAGTACAAATATAACTCTGTCATTGTTCATGTTGGTGTGAATGACCTGAGACGTACCTCCCTGGACTACATGAAAAGAGGCATGGAAGAACTCTCTGATCATGTAGCCCAGGCTGGTATGACCCTGACCCTGAGTAGCATCCTGCCCTCACCAAGAATATACCTCAGTATAAAGAAAAAAATGATCAATTTCAACAATTGGCTAAGCTTCTGGTGTCACTCAAAGGGGATCCAGTGTCTGTCAGCCTGGGACGACATGCTCGACAAGCCGCGTTGCTTTACAAGAGATGGCTTGCACCTGTCACCCCTAGGCTTTCGAATACTGGTCAAGGCTCTTGCTGCCCCCGTAGTGCCTTTTTTAGGCAAGGCTCAAAAGTCAAACCCACCTCTGTAAACATCACAATTAACAAAAAACTGAGGGTTATGCTACTCAATGCCAGGAGTTTAAATCTCAAAATGCACGCGCTCGAAGCACTCCTCAGTATGGACTCCTCAGGGAGAACATCATCTGTGCAGTAACTGAAACCTGGTTCAAGGCTCCAGAGAGCACCCCAGCACTACTGGGCTACAACTCATACCACATGTTTCGGCCACAGAACACAGACCGAAACACTAAAGGAGGGGGTGTATCCATATTCATCAAGGATATCTACACCTCCAGGTTAGTGGCGCAGCATGATACCTCTGAGATCATCCATGTGCAACTAACATCGGGCAAATCTGCAATGCAAGTTGTGGCCTGCTACAGATCACCCTCCATGACCCAGGACCACCACTCCACCTTTCTGGAGAGACACTGGAAAACATGAAGGTCCTACTGAACACCCTGATATTGGACAGTTTCAATTACCCTACCATTCAATGGGAAAACTACTCGAGTACAAACTCCCAGGCCCAGTGCTTCCTGGAATTCATCAACTCAAATGCCCTGGATCAGCTGGTAAACTCCCTTACCAGAGGTGAAAACATATTGGACCTGGTCATCACCAACATGGGCAACAGGTGTTCCACACCGGTGGTCAACCCATCACTGGTTAGATCAGACCATAAACTAATCTCACCACCACCCCAACTAAGGAAACCACAGTAAAAAACTTTTCTAAAGCAAACTTCACCTTACTTAAGACAGAGGTGGTAAGTTTCACAGCTCCCACGCTAAAGGATAACACTGCCCAAGATGCAGAAACCTTTACAAATGCACTCTATGAGCACCTACAAGGATGCATGGATCGTGCCATCCCTAGCAAAACCAAGACTCACTCCTATAAGAGAAGGAAACCAGTTTGGTGGATCCCTGCCATAAACAGGCTATACAATAGAAGGAGGAAACTAGTTAAAATAAAAAGCAAATCCCAAGAAGGAAAGACATCCCTGATCAGTATCAGTAAGAAATTAAGGACCCTCATGAAATCATCCAAGGCTAACTTCGAAAAAAAATAGCCAAGGATTCAAAAGATAACCACAAAGCCTTCTTTAGCTATGTTAAAAATCTAAGTGGCAACTCACAGATATGCACTGAACTAGTGCAAAATAGCACAAAATATACTGAACCTACTGATATTGCCAACATCTTGGCAGATAGATTCAGTGCAAACCTCACCCCCCTCTCACCTCCAAAAGGGCCCACAACAATACCGGAAAAGTATAGTGTCCCAAAAATCACAGATGCACAGGTGAAAACAGCCCTTTCAAAAGCCAAAAACACAGTATCAATGGAATCAGATGGTGTCCCAGGCTGCATCTTGCATGAACTACAGAACGAACTAACCCCCCACCTAAACACGCTGTTCAACCTCAGACTCTCCACAGGCTACATGCTCATAGAATGGCGCACAGCAACGGTTATTCCTCTCCACAAAAGAGGGGCCACAACTGACCCTGGTACCTATCGCCCCATAAGTTTGACTAGCCTGGTCTGCAAAGCTATGGAGCGCATCATCATGGAACTCATTAACAAAGACATTGGGAACCTCCAAACACTTGACCCGACCCAGTTCGGCTTTGTTAAGGGCAGATCATGCCTACTAAACCTGGTTGACTTCTTTGAGACGGTCACCAAGGCCATAGATGCATAAAAGGTGGTTCATACAGCCTACCTTGACCTTGCCAAGGCTTTCAACACCATTCCCCACTCAGGTATAACAGAAAAACTCACCAGCCTGAACATAAACCCCTGCATCATGAGATGGGTTGCCGAATGGCTTACAGACAGAATTCACACGGTAAGAATAGTGGGCTCCAGCTCTGACTCTAAACCAGTCACAAGTGGTGTCCCGCAAGGCTCGGTCCTGGGACCCCTACTGTTCAGCATATACTTCTCAGAAGTACAGGCAAACACAGGAGGACTATGGCTAACCAAGTTCACCATAATCGACTCTCCGGCAGACATGGACATCCTCCAAAAGGGCCTTACTGAGACAGATACCTGGTGTCAAAGTCATAGCCTCAAGCTAAATGCCAAAAAATGCATAGTCATCCCATTTGGGAAAAACAAAACACCCATGAATTACCACATTGGTGGCAGCCCCCTTAATACAGAAGAGGTAATAAGAGATCTGGGGACCCAGGTAGATAGTAATCTCCTCTTTGACAATCATATTGCCAAAGTAGTTAGGAAATCCTTCTATGTGGCCCATCTAATTACTAAAGGAATTGCATCTAGAAATAAAGAGGTTATAGTGCCCCTCTACTTGTCACTCATTAGACCCATCATAGAGTACAATGCCCCATTTGGGATGTACCTCACAAGACACTTCCAACAGCTGGAAAGACCACAAAAGTACCTCACCAAGAGGATTACTGGCCTCAACCATATGTCCTATGCAGCCCGACTGAAAAAACTCCGGCTGTACTCAGTGGCATATCGCTTACTCAGAGGTGATCCTGCCTGACTTACAAAGCCATGTCCAACTCAGAATCGATGGACATGCTCCAACTAAAGAAATCCAAGTCACTGCGAGCCACACGCTCTAGTGAAGTGAGCTAAACCTCACCACAACAATAAATAGAACATGCTGGTGGGATAGATTCCTGTCACAGAGACTCCCCATGCTTTGGAACACAATTCTAAACTACATTAGGCAGAGCCCCTCACTAACACTCTTCAAGAGAAACCTTGATGAGAGGATGGGTAAAAGAAATTACACCCCTGGGATCACTTCATTGTCTCTGCTTGACAGAGGATCAGTTAATTAATCAATGGGGTGGCGAAAGCCAACACAGCCTGGCTAGGCTTATACATGCCCTCAGACAGATAGCCTAGTACCTACCTATGAACCTATGAACCTACTATATATTCCTCAGTCATCCTGTTTTGTGATTGTTACCTTCTTTCCATTTGTATATATATTTTAAACGCCTTTATTAAATTATCACCTAAGATATAGACACACATACACTGAGACAAACAAAAAAAACCATATTTCCCAGGATTTAATAAAATCAGAGTAGGCTCCATGTAGAGCCTACATGGAATGTATCCATGTACACAGCCATGGTTCCCCCTCGACAGTGCGCCATGCATATTAATGATGGCTCACTGCCGAGGGAGAGCATAGGAACAGGGTTATTGAATTGGTGTAGGGAGAAGTGTAGATGCTACCCATGGTCATGAATGGACTGTACTGCTCCCTGCTACTGTTGAAATGCTGTGAATTGGGTCAAATGTGTAATATTTAAATTTCAATTGTTTTCCCCGTATTTTTGCATGTTTGCGTGGCACAGCCTGGAGTACAGCAATGCCAAACTGTGCTCACATATAGACAGCTGACACCTGCCAGACATCTAAAAATAGAAACCAGATGTCATTAATAATCATAATCACATATTTATGCAATTTTAAATATTTTTTCTGTTTTTTTTAATTGCTGTTTGCGCAGCATGGCACAGAGCTCCACAGAGCCAAGTGGCGCTGATACATACACAGCTGACAGTTGCTAGACATCTAAAAATGGAAACTAGATGCAATTAATTATGTATGTCTGGGTCTATTTAAGCATGTTTGTGCAGCACGCTGCAGTGCTTAGCAACACTAACAGTAGTATATGTGAATATATACTAGTTTTCATAATATCCAAGTTGCTAAATGGATAGAGATGCAGCCTAATGTTTAGTAGGCCCTGGGTTTGAGTTTGTAGCAGTGATAAGATGTCTATTATTTAATGTATTATATATGTTTGATTTTAAAAACAAATTTGTGAAATTTGGCACTGCTGCGCAGGGCTGAGCACTGCTTAAACATGTTAACAGCTACTACTGTTTGCATGGTGCTAGACTTTGCTAAAACCTCAGTTGTGTGAGTATTCATGATGCTCAGCTCTGCTTAGCTGGTTTGCGTAATGCTAATCAATACTGCATTTTTTATTGTTGCTCAGTGACGTGTGAGGGCAGGAAAACAGCCTATATTAAGCACAATAGGAGGGAATTCTGCAACAGTCTTTGGAGTCTTATCTACTGTGGATATGGCAGGTGGTGCTGGTGAAGGTGGGTACTTTCAGGTGTAGAGATGGGGTATTCAGGAGTCTAGGATCTTTGTTGGGCTCCTGGTCAAAAATCATGAACCCCAGCTGCTGCAAGGCTGTTTCCAGGGCTTGGAGTGTAAGGCAGAGGCCTGAGACCGGTTGGCCAGGGAACTCATCAGTGTTACTGGTATCCCCCACACAGGTGAGCAGTATCATCACCATTATGATGACCTGAAGAAGAGAAAGAGGTGAACCTTGGACACCTGGGTCCAAGAAGCTAGAGCAGGGAATGCCACACAAATATGTAAGTAATTTATCCTCTGTTTTACTAATATGCAATCTGAATGTCTGCAAAACTAGTATGCATAATGGTGTGCTTCTCTCCCAACAGCTGCAGCTGAGAAGGCTTGCAATGTCAAATCCCATGCCGGCCGCCTGGCCTGGTTGTGCCATAAGTGTGGTATGTATGGATGTATTATGCTAACTCTAGTGCAATAAGTAAGAAAGAGTAAAGCATTTGCTGCAATAAAGAATGCACCATAAAAACTGTAGTGAAATAAATGGACAAGTAGAACTGTAGTGCAATAACTGGGCAAGTAGAGCTGTAGTGCTATGAATGGACAATAACAACTGTATTGCAATATACACTAAACAATACCAATAACAGTAAGCAAAATGATGTACAGCAGGATTGTGTTGTCATAACCATTGCAGTAGAGGTGTATGCATTACTTGTCTATGGTAAGATTGCTGCAGTCAAGTATATCACTGTAATAGTTCTAGAATTCAAAATGGATTCAGTCACATGATGCTCTCTTTTTCTCTCACTCCAGGAACAAAAAGTATATGGTACATGATTGAGATAGTTATCAGCAATAAAAATAAAGTAAATTTTTTTTTTGCAGATGTCCCCTGCAGTCACAGCTATTGGTTTCTATTCCCATGCCTGCCAACTAAGGCATGACAGATGTCTAGATTATGAAATGTACACAAACATGCCTTTCAAGTGTCACAGGTTCATGTTTTCTATCACTTTTCCCGGTTAGGGGTCGCCACAGTGGAACTCCGGTCCGCTAATGATTGGCAGTCAATTTTTATGGTGCTGAGGTGCCAGCCCGATGCCCAAACTTCAACCCATTCACGCATGCCTTTTGAACGCCACTCGACTGCAGGGAGGACATGTAGACTCCACACAGAAGGTGCTCCAGCCGAGAATCAAATGGGAGAACCTCTTGCTGTGAAGCGACAACACTATTGCTGCACCACCGCAGCTTCTGTCACAAATTTATGTAATGTAATTAAAACTGCCTAATCCATCTGTAACAGGATTACCAGACAAATGATTACCTGGAATGCAATGTATTACCAAATCTGCTTACAGAACATCTTGGTAGTTATAGAACTCCACATTATGGGAAAGTGTTTTGTATAGTAGTGTACCCGCATTTCTTATTATTTGGCCTATACTGACCCACGCTAACAGCTTAAGAGCTATGTATGTGCTACAGCAGCTGTAGGAAAACTGTAGTCACTGTACTCAAAACTAACACTAAAAGCCTATAGAGTATTTAGTAGCAGTGTTTTCAGGGAAATATTCTGCATTGTCAGTAATGGATTGTTTCCCTCTTCCTCGCTCTCTCTCTCCCCACCCCTTATCTTCATTTATTTATTATTGTTATTTGTTATTATTATTATGATTTAATATTAACATATGCTGTTAAACTAACCATATTTTTGGAAAATGTGATGTAATATTGTTATGTGTTATTATGATTCACTATTAACATACTTTGTTTGACTATTTTGTTGCCCTTATGGCTTACTTCTTACTGGCATACTGTTACCATACTGATTGTTATGATATTTAATGTTGTGTTACGCATACCATACATTAATATGTATTTGTATGAATTAAAATGATGTTCAGTTCTGTTATTACTAACAATGGTTTGGTTATTACTAACCTTAACCTATTGCTATACCTCTATCACCACAGCAAGTCAAGGTAGGCCAGTTCCAGCTGATCCCCCTACCTTGCCTCAACTGGCCATGGCACTGGGTTCCCAGCATGTCTGGGACCCAGACCAGTAGTGCACCCTCTGCTGCCCCTGCACCACCTATGGCACTGGGTAGTACCACCCAACAGGATGGGGCCCGGCCCCCCTCTGGGAACGGTGGTGGTGGGGATGTTGTCACCTGGGATGAGCTGCCGGTCTTAGTGTTCAGGATAGTTTACCATGTGTTTGACCACTGCCTACACCAGATTGAGGGCATGCTGGCCAACCTGGTGGGGCAGGCTCACCCCAGCGCCCAGCCTCCACCACTACCACCCTTGAGGCAGTGAAGTAGCAGTGCCAACAGTCCCATGGGTTGGGATGTGAGTCACGCTGCTGCACATGGGACTTAGATTCCACAACACCCTCCCTATCCAAGGTGTTCACCCTCCCCCATGTGTCACGCACACCATCCCTTTCTACTATCTTCTGCTGAAAATGCATCCTCACCTATCCAACTTACCTTCCTCACACGTACCTATGTCCATTCCCGAACATTCCACTCTCACCTTAAAAAATAGAAAATTGGCACCTGTTCCTAAAAAAAAATTTGTCCCATGCATACCTTTCCATTTTACACATGTGTCCACTGGACACACATAATTTGGCCCAATTGGCTTGACAACGCAGTTATGTTGTCCTTACCCCTTTCTCTGGGGTTGAGAGTTCAAAGTCATGTCCAACTTTTGTCAAAGTGCACAGCTGTTGCTGTACAAGAAATGGATAGCTATAGTTCTTCCCTACACCCTTCCTGCACATCCCTACATGCCTTTCACTATGTGTACACCCTTGCTTGCACCCCATTTCACCACTTTCCTGTCTCCCCATTTTTCTTTTCTTTATATTTTTTAGTGCATTGCTGTGAGGTGCGCTGCATCATGCAGCTTCACTAAGTTCAGCTAACTAGAGCTATACTGACTATATGTGTTTATAAACTTGTAATACACACTTACAAAATAAACACCTGTCCCATATTTGAACCCAAGACCATCGCACCTGCAGACCACTGTATTAACAAGCCATACCACACAACTCTTACTTAAAACAAGAGGTTTAAGTAAAATATAATAATTGCCAGTTACAGTCTTTACGTGTGTTGCAGCAGAGCTGCACCCCGCGCTGTGTCATGCAAACTTGATTAAAATGTAATTAAAGTAAAAAGCCAAACACAGAATAATGGATGTAAGTGAGGCTTGTGATAGCAGGTAAATGTGCTCTTCAGCAGCAACATTTAGAAAGACACCTGCTAAAGCATTAATGGCAAAATACGTGTTCAACTGGGACCCTGGTGCACACATACATCCATATAAAGCCACTCACACACTGATGGAGGTAGAAAATCTATGTCATAGCCTGTATGTGTGCACATATATCTTGCAAATACCCCTGCTGCAGCAGTAACTCAGTAGCTCAGTATGCTAATTGCCTTGCAAACAGTACATTTTGCCACACACAATCCTGGGTTCAAATTCAGTGGTATGTAGAAGTGAATTTACAGTATGGTGGAAGCAGCAAGTAATGACTGAGTCACACATGCACGCTTTATCCACACAGTGCATTTCAAATGACATGTCTGCTTTTCACCGATTGAGGTCACAGGCCTGCAGGTAGGAACACACTTCACATATTCCTATAGCAAAACTTATATGTGCATAAAGTGTCACATCTTGCATTAATATGCATTCACACAGAATTTCAATGCAGGTATTGCAATTGAGGGCCACTAATATCAGGGTGCACCACACAATCCTTCCAAAGTCACTGTGCAGATTATCACAGCTGCACAGCTAACATACACATTGGAAGTCCCTGCTTGTAACAAAGCCTGCCCTCACACATGCTGCAAATTAGTATCAACCTGTAACACACGGCCTGGCAGTTGCCCAAATGGTGGACATATTCTTATATTTATACCCATCTTACCCAAGGAAACACCAAACATGTTGCCTACAACTCTGTTAGTGATACCATTGCCTAACATACTTACCTTAAACACATCCCTTATTTGGAGTGGAAAGGGTAGCCTCACTCTGGCTCTGCCTCTACAAGAAGGCTGACAGCTCCAACAGTTATTCCTACAGGTTGTTATCCTCCAAAAGTGTTCACACTCTCTGTCTGTGCCTATTACCTGCAGCAGCAACTGTAGCCTGTACCACACATCTCTATGGTAAGATTTCTGCTACAGACCTACCCTCTGCAATGATGTTGTCTCCTCACACCAGTAATCTCCACCACAACATATCAGAAAGGGCCCTAATCTACATGAAGGCATTATATATTGTACAGTGATTGCAAGTCATTGGCTGATGATAGTGCAAATCAGCTGTATTAGCTGCAATTAGCATTTCGGAAACACAGATTGGATAAAAGGCAATCACCTGCTGATGAGAAGCATGTGTAAAAGGCAAGCAGCTGACTATGGGAACCGGTCTGTATGAGACTTTCCTCACACAGCATGCTTTTGTGAAAACTTTACTGTCACCACATATCAACAGAGGAGTACTGCACTCCATCAGGTATGTAACTGACTCTGTGTACACAGAATACAGATGGGTAAATAGACTTAAAGGGGATAGGGATACAACATTAAGCCTGTCTTAGAACCACTATAAAGGGACAGTCCAACGAGACCAGTGTGCCACAATGACAAAAGACAATGCACCCTTGATGTATTGTACGTCCTCTGTAGGTGTAAGACAGCAGGAGCTCAATGTCATTGTCATGCTGTCCTACAAATACACAGGATGTGTATGTGTGCTCTGTCTGTTGTTATTGTGGCACACTGGTCTCATTGGACTGTCCCTTCATACTGGTTGTAATAGCACACTGCTGATTGTGTGGCACTGTTCCTATGACATATAATGGGGGGGGGTGCCCACAGGAGACACATCACAGTAGACCCGAGTGTTGGGTGTATGATCATACAGCAGTATCTGTCATAGCACACACGGTACCTGACTATTGCTACTATCTCAGTTGTATCCACACATGAAGCATGTTTGGACAAGTGTTGAGTGTATGATCATACAGCAGTACCTGTCATGGCACACATGGGAATACCTAACTATTGCTACTATCTCTGTTGTATCCACACATATAGTATGTTTGAAAATGTGTTGGGTGTATGATCATACAGCAGTATCTGACATGGCACACATGGGAATACCTGACTACTGCAACTTTCTCTGTTGTAGCCACACACGTAGCATGTTTGAACAAGCGTTGGATGTATGATCATGCAGCAGTATCTGTCAATGCACACATGGTACCTGACTATTGCTACTATCTCAGTTGTATCCACAAACTTAGAATTTTTGAACAAATCTTGGATGTATGATCATACAGCAGTATTTGTCATTGCACACACTGTACCTGACTACTGCTACTATCTCAGTTGTATCCACACATGTAGCATGTATGAACAAGTGTTGGATGTATGATCATACAGCAGTATCTGTCATAGCACAAACTGTACCTGTCTATTGCTACTATCTCTGTTGTATCCACACATATAGTATGTTTGAACAAGTGTTGGCTATATGATCATACAGCAGTATCTGTCATGGCACACATGGGAATACCTGACTATTGCTACTATCTCAGTTGTATCTAAATATGTAGTATGTTTGAACAAGTGTTGGATGTATGATCATGCAGCAGTATTTGTCATTGCACACATGGTACCTGACTATTGCTACTATCTCTGTTGTATCCACAAACGTAGTATGTTTGAACAAGTGTTGGATGCATGAAAATGCAGCAGTATCTGTCATGGTATACATGGTACCTGTCTATTGCTACTATCTCTGATGTATCCACACATGTAGTATACTTAAACAAGTGTTGGATGTAGGATCATGCAGCAGTATTTGTCATTGCACACATGGTACCTGACTACTGCTACTATCTTAGTTGTATCCACACACTTAGTATGTTTGAACAAGTGTTGGATGTGTGATCATACAGCTTTATCTGTCATGGCACACATGGGAATACCTGACTATTGCTATTATCTCAGTTATATCCACACATGTAGTATGTTTGAACAAGTGTTGGATGTATGATCATGCAGCAGTATCTGTCATGGCACACACGGTACCTGTCTATTGCTACTATCTCAGTTGTATCCACACACGTAGTATGTTTGAACAAGTGTTGGATGTATGACCATACAGCAGTATCTGTCATGGCGGTTCTACTTTACATAACCGACACTGCAAAACATGGACAACACAAACATCGACACCACATAATCGACAAACCATAAACACGAAACCTCACATGCCCGACAAACAAATAACCGACGGTCCACAAACACGAAACCTCATACGCTGCACACACCACAATAACAACAATCAACTAACAAAACACATCCCCTGTCCAAAAACCACACACACAACACAAGCACACCAAAATCCTCACAAACCCACACTAAACCTCACATACACAACTATCTACAACCCTAACCCAAACCCTTACCTAAGGTCCGTCACTATCGCACTCAGCTAACCCACGCCTAACCCTAACTCACTTAACCGCCCCTAACCCAAAATACTACTACCGCACTTACCTAACACGGGCCCTAACCCTAACTCACTTAACCCGCCCCTAACCCAAACACTATCACTACCGCACATTTACCTAACCCATGCCCTAACCCTAACTCACTTAACCCTCCCCTAACCCAAAAAATACTACTACCGCACACTTACATAACACAGGCCCTAACCCTAACTCACTTAACCCGCCCCTAACCCAAACACTATCACTACCGCACATTTACCTAACCCGTGCACTGACCATAAATCACTAAACCCACCCCTTTCCCCACAGACCGTCAATATCCACACTTACCTTACTCGCACCCTAACGTCCGTCACCACCGCATACTTACACAGCCTTTTTCCAAGTCACTATCCTCGGCGTCGGTGTTTTGATCCGTAGCGTTGGTCTTCAAGATTGTCGATCTTCTGGCGCTCGCAAATTCGTTGTCAGTGAAAGCAGCTGTCGGTTATGTAAAGTAGAACCGTCATGGCACACATGGTACCTGACTATTGCTACTATCTCAGTTGTATCCACACACATAGTATATTTGAACAAGTGTTGGATGTATGATCATACAGCAGTATCTGTCATGGCACACATGGGAATACCTGACTATTGCTACTATCTCTGTTGTATCCATACACATAGCATGTTTGAACAAGTGTTGGATGTATGATCATACAGCAGTATCTGTCATGGCACACACGGTACCTGACTATTGCTACTATCTCAGTTGTATCGACACACTTAGTATTTTTGAACAAGTGTTGGATGTATGATCATGCAGCAGTATTTGTCATTGCACACACGGTACCTGACTATTGCTACTATCTCAGTTGTATCCACACATGAAGTATGTTTGAACAAGTGTTGGATGTATGATCAGGCAGCAGCATCTGTCATGGCACACACGGTACCTGACTATTGCTACTATCTCAGTTGTATCAACATGTGTGGTAAGTTTGAATAAGTGCTGGATGTATGATCATACAGCAGTATCTGTCATGGCACACACTGTATGGTACTTGACTATTGCTACTTTCTCAGTTGTATGCACACACGTAGTATGTTTGAACAAGTGTTGAGTGTATGATCATACAGCAGAACCTGTCATGGCACACATGGGAATAACTGACAATTGATACTATCTCAGTTGTATCCACACACGTAGTATGTTTGAATAAGTGTTGAGTGTATGATCATACAGCAGTACCTGTCATGGCACACATGGGAATACCTGACTATTGCTACTATCTCTGTTGTATCCATACACATAGCATGTTTGAACAAGTGTTGGATGTATGATCATACAGCAGTATCTGTCATGGCACACACGGTACCTGACTATTGCTACTATCTCAGTTGTATCCACACACTTAGTATTTTTGAACAAGTGTTGGATGCATGATCATGCAGCAGTATTTGTCATTGCACACACAGTACCTGACTATTGCTACTATCTCAGTTGTATCCACACATGAAGTATGTTTGAACAAGTGTTGGATGTATGATCAGGCAGCAGCATCTGTCATGGCACACACGGTACCTGACTATTGCTACTATCTCAGTTGTATCCACATGTGTGGTAAGTTTGAATAAGTGCTGGATGTATGATCATACAGCAGTATCTGTCATGGCACACACTGTATGGTACTTGACTATTGCTACTTTCTCAGTTGTATGCACACACGTAGTATGTTTGAACAAGTGTTGAGTGTATGATCATACAGCAGAACCTGTCATGGCCCACATGGGAATAACTGACAATTGATACTATCTCAGTTGTATCCACACATGTAGTATGTTTGAATAAGTGTTGAGTGTATGATCATACAGCAGTACCTGTCATGGCACACATGGGAATACCTGACTATTGCTACTATCTCTGTTGTATCCATACACATAGCATGTTTGAACAAGTGTTGGATGTATGATCATACAGCAGTATCTGTCATGGCACACACGGTACCTGACTATTGCTACTATCTCAGTTGTATCCACACACTTAGTATTTTTGAACAAGTGTTGGATGTGTGATCATGCAGCAGTATTTGTCATTGCACACATGGTACCTGACTATTGCTACTATCTCAGTTGTATCCACACATGAAGTATGTTTGAACAAGTGTTGGATGTATGATCAGGCAGCAGCATCTGTCATGGCACACACGGTACCTGACTATTGCTACTATCTCAGTTGTATCAACACACTTAGTGTATTTGAACAAGTGTTCAGTGTAGGATCATATAGCAATACCTGTCATGGCACATATGAGACTACCTGACTATTGCTACTGTCTGTTGTATCCACACACATAGTATGTTTGAACAAGTGTTGGATGTATGATCATACAACAGTATCTGTCATAGCACACATGGTACCTGACTATTGCTACTATCTCAGTTGTATTCACACATGAAGCATGTTTGAACAAGTGCTGGGTGTATGATCATACAGCAGTATCTGACATGGCACACATGGGAATATCTGACTATTGCTACTATCTCTGTTGTAACCACACACGTAGCATGTTTGAACAAGTGTTGGATGTATGATCATGCAGCAGTATCTGTCATTGCACACACGGTACCTAACTATTGTATCCACACATGTAGCATGTTTGAACAAGTGTTGGACGTATGATCATACAGCAGTATCTGTCATGGCACACATGGGAATACCTGACTATTGCTACTGTCTCAGTTATATCCACACATGTAGTATTTTTGAACAAGTGTTGGATGTATGATCATGCAGCAGTATCTGTCATGGCACACACGGTACCTGACTATTGCTACTATCTCAGTTGTATCCACACACGTAGTATGTTTGAACAAGTGTTGGATGTATGATCATACAGCAGTATCTGTCATGGCACACATGGTACCTGACTATTGCTACTATCTCAGTTGTATCCACACGCGTAGCATGTTTGAATAAGTGTTGAATGCATGATCATACAGCAGTATCTGTCATGGCACACACGGTATGGTACCTGACTATTGCTAATATCTCAGTTGTATGCACACACGTAGTATGTTTAAACAAGTGTTGAGTGTATGATCATACAGCAGTACCTGTCATGGCACACATTGGAATACCTGACAATTGCTACTATCTCAGTTGTATCCACACACGTAGTATGTTTGAATAAGTGTTGAGTGTGTGATCATACAGCAGTACCTGTCATGGCACACATGGGAATACCTGACTATTGCTACTATATCTGTTTTACCCACACACATAAAATCCCGGTCCATGTGAGGCAGAGCACCTCGCTGGCTCTGTTCAAGAGAAATCTTGACCTGTGGATGGGAGATCGTAGGTTTACTCCAGGAATCATCTCTGTGTCACTGCTGGACAGAGGCACAACAAACTAATGGGCACAGTATTTTTTTCATATAAAGGGTGGCGTAAGCCACAAAACTTTGGGCTAGGCTTATAAATGCCTTAGGGCAGATAGCCTAGTATAAACCTATGAACCTATGAACCTATGAACGTAGTATGTTTGAACAGGTGTTGGATGTAAGATCACACAGCAGTAGCTGTCATGGCACACATGGGAATACCTGACTATTGCTACTATCTCTGTTGTATCCATACACGTAGCATGTTTGAACAAGTGTTGGATGTATGATCATGCAGCAGTATCTGTCATGGCACACATGGTACCTGACTATTGCTACTATCTCAGTTGTACCCACACATGTGGTATGTTTGAACAAGTGTTGGATGTATGATCATGCAGCAGTACATGTCATGGCACACACAGTACCTGACTAATGCTACTATCTCAGTTGAATCCTCAGAAGTACTATGTTTGAACAAGTGTTGGGTGTATGATCATACAGCAGTATCTGTCATAGCAAACATGGGAATACCTGACTATTGCTACTACATCTGTTGTATCCACACACGTACCATGCTTGAACAAGTGTTGGATGTATGATCATACAGCGGTATCTGCCATAGCACACACGTTACCTGACTATTGCTACTTTCTCAGTTGTATCCACACACATAGTATGTTTGAACGAGTGTTGGATGTTTGAACATACATCAGTATCTGTCATGGCACACAATGTACCTGACTAATGCTACTATCTCAGTTGTATCCACACACTTAGTATGTTTGAACAAGTGTTTGGATGTATGATCATGCAGCTGTATTTGGCATTGCACACACAGTACCTGACTATTGCTACTATCTCAGTTGTATCTACACATGCAGTATGTTTGAACAAGTGTTGGGTGTATAATCATGCAGCAGTATTTGTCATAGCACACATGCTACCTGACTATTGCTACTATCTCTGTTGTATCCACAAACATAGTATGGTTGAATAAGTGTTGGGTGTGTGATCATAGAGCAGTATCTGTCATGGCACACATGGGAATACCTGACTTTTGCTACTATCTCTGTTGTATCCACACATGTAGTCTGTTTGAACAAGTGTTGGATGCATGATCATACAACAGTATTTGTCATGGCACACCTGGGAATGCCTCACTATTGCTACTATCTCTGTTGTATCCAAACACGTAGTAAGTTTGAACAGGTGTTTGATGTATGATCCTGCAGCAGTATTTGTCATGGCACACACAGTACCTGACTTGTGCTACTATCTCTGTTTTATCTACAAACTTAGTATGTTTGAACAAGTGTTGGATGTTTGATCATACAGCAGTATTTGTCATGGTACACATGGTAGCTGATTATTGCTACTATCTCAGTTGTATCTACACACTTAGTATGTTTGAACAAGTGTTGGGTGTATGATCATACAACAGTACAAGTCATGGCACACATGGGAATACCTGACTATTGCTACTACCTCAGTTTTATTGACACACATAGTATGTTTCAATAAGTGTTGCATGTATGATCATACAGCAGTACCTGTCATGGCACATGTGGGAATACCTGACTATTGCTACTATCTCTGTTATATCCACACAAGTAGTATGTTTGAACAAGTGTTGGATGTATGATTATACAGCAGTATCTCTCATGGCACACATGGGAATACCTGACTATTGCTACTATCTCTGTTGTATCCATAGACGTAGTATGTTTGAACAGGTGTTGGATGTATGATCATGCAGCAGTATCTGTCATGGCAGACATGGTACCTAACTATTGCTACTATCTCAGTTGTATCCACACACATAGTATGTTTGAACAAGTGTTGGCTGTATGATCATACAGCAATATCCATCATGGCACACATGGGAATACCTGGCGATTGCTACTCTCTCTACTCCACACACATAGTATGTTTGAACAAGTGTTGGATATATGATCATACAGCAGTATCTGTCATGGCACACACGGTACCTGACTATTGCTAATATCTCAGTTGTATCCACACACTTAGTATGTTTGAATAAGTGTTGGGTGCATGATCATGCAGCAGTATTTCTCATAGCACACACAGTACCTGACTTTTGCTACTATCTCTGTTGTTTCTACACACTTAGTATGTTTGCACAAGTGTTGGCTGTATGATCATACAGCAATATTTGTTATGGTACACACGGTACCTGACTATTGCTACTATCTCAGTTATATCTACACACTTTAATATGTTTGAACAAGTGTTGGATGTATGATCATACAGCAGTACCTGTTATAGCACACATGGGAATACCTGACTATTGCTACTATCTCTGTTATATCCACACATGTAGTATGTCTGAATAAGTGTTGGGTGTATGATCATACAGCAATATCTGTCATGGCACACATGGGAATACGTGACTATTGCTACTATCTCGGTTGTATCCACACACATAGTATGTTTGAACAAGTGTTGGATGTATGATCATGCAGCAGTATCTGTCATGGCACACACAGTACCTGACTATTGCTACTATCTCTGTTGTATCTACACTCTTAGTATGTTTGAACAAGTGTTGGATGTATGATCATGCAGCAGTATTTGTCATGGTACACATGGTACCTGACTATTGCTACTATCTCAGTTGTATTCACACACTTAGTATGTTTGAACAAGTGTTGGATGTGTGATCATACAGCAGTATCTGTCATGGTGCACATGGTACCTGACTATTGCTACTATCTCAGTTGTATCCACACACTTAGTATATTTGAACAAGTGTTGGATGTGTGATCATACAGCAGTATCTGTCAGGGCACACATGGTAATAACTGCCTATTGCTACTATCTCAGTTGTATCCACACACGTAGTATGTTTGAACAAGTGTTGGGTGTATGATCATACAGCAGTATCTTTCATGGCACACATGGGAATACCTGACTATTGCTACTACCTCTGTTGTATCCACGCAGGTAGTATGTTTGAAAAAGTGCTGGATGTATGATCATACAGCACTATCTGTCATGGCACACACGGTACCAGACTATTGCTACTATCTCAGTTGTATCCACACACTTAGTATGTTTGAACAAGTGTTGGATGTATGATCATGCAGCAGTATTTGTCATTGCACACATGGTACCTGACTATTGCTACTATCTCAGTTGTAGCTACACACATAGTATGTTTGAACAGGTGTTGGATGTATGATCACGCAGCAGTATCTGTCATGGCACACACAGTACCTGACTATTGCTACTATCTCAGTTCAATCCACACACGTAGTATGTTAGAACAAGTGTTGGGTGTATGATCATACAGCTTTATCTGTCATGGCACACATGGCAATACCTGACTATTTCTTCTATCTCTGTTGTATCCACACATGTAGAATGTTTAAACAAGTGTTGGATGTATGATCATACAGCAGTATCTGTCATGGCAGACACGGTACCTGACTATTGCTGCTACCTCAGTTGTATCCACACACTAAGTATATTTGAAAAAGTGTTGGATGTATGATCATGCAGCTGTATTTGGCATTGCACACACAGTACCTGACTATTGCTACTATCTCAGTTGTATGTACAAACATAGCATGTTGAACAAGTCTGGGGTGTATGATCATGCAGCAGTATTTGTCATAGCGCACACAGTACCTGAATATTGCTGCTATCTCTGTTGTATCCACACACATAGTATGTTTGGGCAAGTGTTGGGTGTGTGATCATACAGCAGTATCTATCATGGCACACAGGGGAATACCTGACTTTTGCTACTATCTCTGTTATATACACACATAGTATGTTTGATCAACTGTTGGATGTATGATCATACAGCAGTATTTGTCATGGCACACATGTGAATACCTTACTATTGCTACTATCTCTGTTGTATCCATACACGTAGTATGTTTGAACAAGTGTTGGATGTATGATCATGCAGCAGTATCCGTCATGGCGCACACAGTACCTCACTATTGCTACTATCTCTATTGTATCTACACACTTAGCATGTTTGAACAAGTGTTGGATGTATGATCATACAGCAGTATTTGTCAGGGTACACACTGTACCTGACTATTGCTATTATCTCAGTTGTATCTACACACTTAGTATGTTTAAACAAGTGTTGGATGTATGATCATGCAGCAGTATTTGTCATGGTACACAGGGTACCTGACTATTGCTACTATCTCAGTTGTATCTACACATGTAGTATGTTTGAACAAGTGTTGGATGTATGATCATACAGCAGTATCTGTCATGGTAAACACGGAACCTGACTATTGCTACTATCTCAGTTGTATCTACACACTTAGTACGTTTGAACAAGTGTTGGATGTATGATCATACAGCAGTATTTGTCATTGCGCACAAGGTACCTGACTGTTGCTACTATCCCAGTTGTATCTACACATGCAGTATGTTTGAAAAAGTGTTGGATGTATGATCATACAGCAGTATCTGTCATTGCACACATGCTACCTGACTATTGCTACTATCCCAGTTGTATCTACACATGCAGTATGTTTGAACTAGTGTTGGGTGTATGATCATACTGCAGTAATTGTCATGGTACACACGGTACCTGACTATTGCTACTATCGCAGTTGTATCCACACACGTAGTATGTTTGAACAAGTGTTGGGTGTATGACCATACAGCAGTATCTGTCATGGCACACATGAGAATACTTGACTATTGCTATTATCTCTGTTGTTTCCACACACGTAGTATGTTTGAACAAGTGTTGGCTGTGTGATAATACAGCCGTATCTGTCATAGCACAAACGGTACCAGACTATTGCTACTTTCTCTGTTGTATCCACACACGTAGTATGTTTGAACAAGTGTTGGATGTATGATCATGCAGCAGTAATTATCATTGCTGACTGACTATTGCTACTATCTCTGTTGTATCCACACACATAGGATGTTTGAACAAGTGTTGGATGTATGATCATACAGCAGTATTTGTCATTGCACACATGGTACCTGACTATTGCGACTATCTCAGTTGTATCTACACATGTAGTATGTTTGAACAAGTGTTGGATGTATGATCATACAGCAGTATTTGTCATTGCACACATGGTACCTGACTATTGCGACTATCTCTGTTGTATCTACACATGTAGTATGTTTAACAAGTGTTGGATGTATGATCATACAGCAGTATTTGTCATGGTACACATGATACCTGACTTTTTCTACTATCGCAGTTGTATCTACATACATAGTATGTTTGAACAAGTGTTGGATGTATGATCCTACAACAGTATTTGTCATAGCACGCACGGTACCTGACTATTGCTACTATCTCTGTTGTATCTACACACGTAGTATATTTGAATGAGTGTTGTATATATGATCTTACAGCAGTATCTGTCATGGCACACACAGAACCTGACTTTTGCTACTATCTCAGTTGTATCTACACACGTATTATGTTTGAACAAGTGTTGGATGTATGATCATGCAGCAGTATTTGTCATTGCACACACGGTACCTGACTATTGCTGCTATCTCAGTTTTATCTGCACACGTATTTTTGAACAAGTGTTGGATGTATGATCATACAGCAGTAATTGTCACTGCACACATGGTACCTGTCTATTGCTTCTATCTCAGTTGTATCCACACACTTAGTATGTTTGAACAAGTGTTGGATGTATGATCACGCAGCAGTATCTGTCATGGCACACACAGTACCTGACTATTGCTACTATCTCAGTTCTATCCACACACGTAGTATGTTAGAACAAGTGTTGGGTGTATGGTCATACAGCAGTATCTGTCATGGCACACATGGCAATACCTGACAATTGCTTTTATCTTTGTTGTATCCACATATGTAGAATGTTTAAACAAGTGTTGGATGTATGATCATACAGCAGTATTTGTCATGGCACACACGGTACCTGACTATTGCTGCTACCTCAGTTGTATCCACACACGTAGTATGTTAGAACAAGTGTTGGGTGTATGATCATACAGCAGTATCTGTCATGGCACACATGGGAATACCTGACTATTGCTACTATCTCTGTTGTATCCACACATGTAGAATGTTTGAACAAGTGTTGGATGTATGATCATACAGCAGTATTTGTCATAGCACACACGGTACCTGACCATTGCTACTATCTCAGTTGTATCTACACATGTAGTATGTTTAACAAGTGTTGGATGTATGATCATACAGCAGTATTTGTCATGGTACACATGATACCTGACTTTTGCTACTATCGCAGTTGTATCTACATACATAGTATGTTTGAACAAGTGTTGGATGTATGATCCTACAGCAGTATTTGTCATAGCACGCATGGTACCTGACTATTGCTACTATCTCTGTTGTATCTACACACGTAGTATATTTGAATGAGTGTTGTATATATGATCTTACAGCAGTATCTGTCATGGCACACGCAGAACCTGACTTTTGCTACTATCTCAGTTGTATCTACACACGTATTATGTTTGAACAAGTGTTGGATGTATGATCATGCAGCAGTATTTGTCACTGCACACATGGTACCTGTCTATTGCTTCTATCTCAGTTGTATCCACACACTTAGTATGTTTGAACAAGTGTTCAGTGTATGATCATACACCAGTACCTCTCATGGCACACATGGGAGTACATGACTATTGCTACTATCTCTTTTGTATTCACACACATAGTTTGTTTTAACAACTGTTGGATGTATGATCATACAGCAGTTAGTACTTTTGAACAAGTGTTGGTTGTATGATCATACAGCACTATCTGTCATGGCACACACGGTACCTGACTATTGCTACTATCTCAGTTGTATCTACACACGTATTATGTTTGAACAAGTGTTGGATGTATGATCATGCAGCAGTATTTGTCATTGCACACACGGAACCTGATGATTGCTGCTATCTCAGTTTTATCTGCACACGTATTTTTGAACAAGTGTTGGGTGTATGATCATACTGCAGTAATTGTCACTGCACACATGGTACATGGCTATTGCTTCTATGTCAGTTGTATCCACACACTTAGTATGTTTGAACACGTGTTCAGTGTATGATCATACACCAGTACCTGTCATGGCACATATGGGAATACATGACTATTGCTACTATCTCTTTTGTATTCACACACATAGTATGTTTTAACAACTGTTGGATGTATGATCATACAGCAGTTAGTACTTTTGAACAATTGTTGGTTGCATGATCATGCAGCAGTATTTGTCACTGCACACACGGTACCTGACTATTGCTACTATCTCAGTTGTAGCTACACATGTAGTATGTTTGAACAAGTGTTGGATGTATGATCATGCAGCAGTATTTGTCACTGCACACACGGTACCTGACTATTGCTACTATCTCAGTTGTAGCTACACATGTAGTATGTTTGAACAAGTGTTGGATGTATGATCATGCAGCAGTATTTGTCATTGCACACACGGTACCTGACTATTGCTACTATCTCAGTTGTACCTACACATGTAGTATGTTTGAACAAGTGTTGGATGTATGATCATGCTTAGCTAGTGCATTATTCAGGGACCCTTTCCTTATGTTGTAAATATGTTCTCTAATGCGGTCCCTATTCTTAGATATGTAATGATTAGTGTTTTTATAGATTTTAAGTATTTGATAGCTAACATGTGTGATCCCTTATATGTGTATGTTTTGTATGTATGTGTTCTAATGTATGTTTGAACTATTGTAATGATATGAATTTTAGTTAGGTACGTTTATCTATACACATTTATGCATGTATCATCATTGAGATATATATATATACACTTATTAGTCATTATTAGCAATGTAATGTAGCATCTTCACAACATAACATGGATATCATATTTATTTATTTATTTATTTATTTATACATATAGACTTTTCATAACATTTAATATATTATATTCATTCATACATATAGATATTCACTAATATATATATATATTTTTTATACTTTTCAATTGTGTGAATATAGTTGCCTATTTACAATTTTAGCATGCATATGTATATATATGTTTTTTAAGTGCAAGCTTGATATATTTGCAGGCATTTCCCTTTTAAATGCAGTAGGAATTGTTTAATTGATGGCAGGGTCTGTTTGTATATAAATGAAAAACTTTTATGTTATTCTACATAGACCTGAGGAAGCTTACTAAAGCGAAAGCGCTTGTCTGTTCTCTATTTTATATTATTAAAGAGGATTTTTCACATAATATTGCATCGGACAGTTATTGTTGTGCCAGAGGATCGTAATTTGATGTGCCAGAGGATCGGGGTTTACTGTTTGCTTCGCTCTAAGCCAGGTGTTTTTTGGTTAGTTTACAATCTATTTTTCTCTGGCTAGTGAGCGTTAATCCAGAAAGGTGACTGTTCTTTCATTTCATGTTTGAATAAGTGTTGGATGTATGATCATACAGCAGTACCTGTTATAGCACACATGGGAATACCTGACTATTGCTACTATCTCTGTTATATCCTCACATGTAGTATGTCTGAATAAGTGTTGGGTGTATGATCATACAGCAATATCTGTCATGGCACACATGGGAATACCTGACTATTGCTACTATCTCTGTTGTATCCACACACGTAGTATGTTTGAACAAGTGTTGGGTGTATGATCATACAGCAGTATCTGTCATGGCACTCATGGGAATACCTGACTATTGCTACTACCTCTGTTGTATCCACGCAGGTAGTATGTTTGAACAAGTGTTGGATGTATGATCATGCAGCAGTATTTGTCATTGCACACATGGTACCTGACTATTGCTACTATCTCAGTTGTAGCTACACACGTAGTATGTTTGAACAAGTAATGGATGCATGATCATGCAGCAGTATTTGTCATTGCACACATGGTACCTGACTATTGCTACTATCTGAGTTGTAGCTACACACGTAGTATGTTTGAACAAGTGTTGGATGTATGATCATACAGCAGTATCTGTCATGGCACACATGGCAATACCTGACTATTGCTACTATCTTTGTTGTATCCACACATGTAGAATGTTTGAACAAGTGTTGGATGTATGCTCATACAGCAGTATCTGTCATGGCACACACGGTACCTGACTATTGCTACTACCTCAGTTGTATCCACACACTTAGTATATTTGAACAAGTGTTGGATGTATGATCATGCAGCAGTATCTGTCATTGCACACACGGTACCTGACTATTGCTACTATCTCAGTTGTATCCACACACTTAGTATATTTGAACAAGTGTTGGATGTATGATCATGCAGCTGTATTTGGCATTGCACACACTGTACCTGACTATTGCTACTATCTCAGTTGTATGTAGAAACACAGCATGTTTGAACAAGTCTGAGGTGTATGATCATGCAGCAGTATTTGTCATAGTGCACACGGTGCCTGACTATTGCTGCTATCTCTGTTGTATCCACACACATAGTATGTTTGGGCAAGTGTTGGGTGTGTGATCATACAGCAGTATCTATCATGGCACACAGGGGAATACCTGACTTTTGCTACGATCTCTGTTGTATCCACACACATAGTATGTTTGAACAACTGTTGGATGTATGATCATACAGCAGTGTTTGTCATGGCACACATGTGAATACCTTACTATTGCTACTATCTCTGTTGTATCCATACATGTAGTATGTTTGAACAAGTGTTGGATGTATGATCATGCAGCAGTATCTGTCATGGCACACACAGTACCTGACTATTGCTACTATCTCTGTTGTATCTACACACTTAGCATGTTTGAACAAGTGTTGGATGTATGATCATACAGCAGTATTTGTCAGGGTACACACTGTACCTGACTATTGCTATTATCTCAGTTGTATCTACACACTTAGTATGTTTAAACAAGTGTTGGATGTATGATCATGCAGCAGTATTTGTCATGGTACACAGGGTACCTGACTATTGCTACTATCTCAGTTGTATCTACATATGTAGTATGTTTGAACAAGTGTTGGATGTATGATCATACAGCAGTATTTGTCATAGCACACACGGTACCTGATCATTGTTACTATCTCTGTTGTATCCACACACGTAGGATGTTTGAACAAGTGTTGGATGTATGATCATGCAGCAGTATTTGTCATGGTACACACTGTACCTGACTATTGCTATTATCTCAGTTGTATCTACACACTTAGTATGTTTGAACAAGTGTTGGATATATGATCATATAGCAGTACCTGTTATAGCACACATGGGAATACCTGACTATTGCTACTTTCTCTGTTGTATCCACACAGTATGTTTGAACAAGTGTTGGATGTATGATCATACAGCAGTATTTGTCAGGGTACACACTGTACCTGACTATTGCTATTATCTCAGTTGTATCTACACACTTAGTATGTTTAAACAAGTGTTGGATGTATGATCATGCAGCAGTTTTTGTCATGGTGCACATGATACCTGACTTTTGCTACTATCGCAGTTGTATCTACATAACTAGTATGTTTGAACAAGTGTTGGATGTATGATCCTACAGCAGTATTTGTCAAAGCACGCATGGTACCTGACTGTTGCTACTATCTTTGTTGTATCTACACACGTAGTATATTTGAATTAGTGTTGTATATATGATTATACAGCAGTGTCTGTCATGGCACACATGGTACCTGACTATTGCTACTATCTCAGTTGTACCTACACACGTATTATGTTTGAACAAGTGTTGGATGTATGATCATGCAGCAGTATTTGTCATTGCACACACGGTACCTGTCTATTGCTTCTATCTCAGTTGTATCCACACACTTAGTATGTTTGAACAAGTGTTCAGTGTATGATCATACACCAGTACCTCTCATGGCACACATGGGAGTACATGACTATTGCTACTATCTCTTTTGTATTCACACACATAGTTTGTTGTAACAACTGTTGGATGTATGATCATATAGCAGTTAGTACTTTTGAACAAGTGTTGGTTGTGTGATCATAAAGCATTATCTGTCATGGCACACACAGTACCTGACTATTCCTACTATCTCTTTTGTATTCACACACGTAGTATGTTTTAACAACTGTTGGATGTATGATCATGCAGCAGTATTTGTCACTGCACACACTGTACCTGACTATTGCTACTATCTCAGTTGTATGTAGAAACATAGCATGTTTGAACAAGTCTGGGGTGTATGATCATGCAGCAGTATTTGTCATACCGCACACGGTACCTGACTATTGCTGCTATCTCTGCTGTATCCACACACATAGTATGTTTGGGCAAGTGTTGGGTGTGTGATCATACAGCAGTATCTATCATGGCACACAGGGGAATACCTGACTTTTGCTACTATCTCTGTTGTATCCACACACATAGTATGTTTGAACAACTGTTGGATGTATGATCATACAGCAGTATTTGTCATGGCACACATGTGAATACCTTACTATTGCTACTATCTCTGTTGTATCCATACATGTAGTATGTTTGAACAAGTGTTGGATGTATGATCATGCAGCAGTATCTGTCATGGCACACACAGTACCTGACTATTGCTACTATCTCTGTTGTATCTACACACTTAGCATGTTTGAACAAGTGTTGGATGTATGATCATACAGCAGTATTTGTCAGGGTACACACTGTACCTGACTATTGCTATTATCTCAGTTGTATCTACACACTTAGTATGTTTAAACAAGTGTTGGATGTATGATCATGCAGCAGTATTTGTCATGGTACACAGGGTACCTGACTATTGCTACTATCTCAGTTGTATCTACACACTTAGTACGTTTGAACAAGTGTTGGATGTATGATCATACAGCAGTATTTGTCATTGCACACATGGTACCTCACTATTGCTACTATCTCAGTTGTATCTACACATGCAGTATGTTTGAACAAGTGTTGGGTGTATGATCATACTGCAGTAATTGTCATGGTACACACGGTACCTGACTATTGCTACTATCTCAGTTGTATCCACACACGTAGTATGTTTGAACAAGTGTTGGGTGTATGACCATACAGCAGTATTTGTCATAGCACACACAGTACCTGACCATTGCTACTATCTCAATTGTATCTACACATGCAGTATGTTTAACAAGTGTTGGATATATGATCATACAGCAGTATTTGTCATAGCACACACGGTACCTGACCATTGTTACTATCTCTGTTGTATCCACACACGTAGGATGTTTGAACAAGTGTTGGATGTATGATCATGCAGCAGTATTTGTCATGGTACACACTGTACCTGACTATTGCTATTATCTCAGTTGTATCTACACACTTAGTATGTTTGAACAAGTGTTGGATGCATGATCATACAGCAGTATTTGTCATTGCACACATGGTACCTGACTATTGCTACTTTCTCAGTGGAATACACACATGTAGTATGTTTGAACAAGTGTTGGGTGTATGATCATACTGCAGTAATTGTAATGGTACATATGGTACCTGACTATTGCTACTATCGCAGTTGTATCCACACACGTAGTATGTTTGAACAAGTGTTGGGTGTATAAATAAAATAAATAAATAAATAAATGACCATACAGCAGTATCTGTCATGGCACACATGAGAATACTTGACTATTGCTATTATCTCTGTTGTTTCCACACACATAGTATGTTTGAACAAGTGTTGGCTGTGTGATAATACAGCCGTATCTGTCATAGCACAAACGTTACCAGACTATTGCTACTTTCTCTGTTGTATCCACACATGTAGTATGTTTGAACAAGTGTTGGATGTATGATCATGCCACAGTAATTGTCATTGCACACACATCTACTATCTCTGTTGTATCCACAGACGTAGTATGTTTGAGAAAGTGTTGGATGTACGATCATGCAGCAGTATTTCTCATGGTACACATGGTACATGACTATTGAGACTATCTCAGTTGTATCTACACATGTAGTATGCTTGAGCAATTGTTGGATGTATGATCATACAGCAGTATTTGTCATAGCACACACGGTACCTGACCATTGCTACTATCTCAGTTGTATCTACACATGTAGTATGTTTAACAACTGTTGGATGTATGATCATACAGCAGTATTTGTCATGGTACACACGATGCCTGCCTTTTGCTACTATCTCAGTTGTATCTACATACATAGTATGTTTGAACAAGTGTTGGATGTATGATCCTACAGCAGTGTTTGTCATAGCACGCACGGTAGCTGAGTACTGCTACTATCTCAGTTGTATCTACACACGTAGTATATTTGAACAAGTGTTGTATATATGATCATACAGCAGTATCTGTCATGGCACACATGGTACCTGACAATTGCTACTATCTCAATTGCATCCACACACTTAGTATGTTTGAACAAGTGTTGGATGTATGATCATGCAGCAGTATTTGTCATTGCACACACGGTACCTGACTATTGCCGCTATCTCAGTTTTATCTGCACACGTTGTATTTTTGAACAAGTGCTGGATGTATGATTATACAGCAGTAATTGTCACTGCACACATGGTACCTGTCTATTGCTTCTATCTCAATTGTATCCACACACTTAGTATGTTTGAACAAGTGTTTAGTGTATGATCATACACCAGTACCTGTCATGGCACACATGGGAGAACATGACTATTGCTACTATCTCTTTTGTATTCACAATCATAGTATGTTTTAACAACTGTTGGATGTATGACCATACAGCAGTTAGTGCTTTTGAACAATTTCTGGTTGCATGATCATGCGGCAGTATTTGTCATTGCGCACACGGTACCTGACTATTGCTACTATCTCAGTTGTAGCTACACACGTAGTATGTTTGAACAAGTGTTGGATGTATGATGATGCAGCTCTATCTGTCATGACACACAGGGTACCTGAGTAATGCTATCTCAGTTGTATCCACACACTTAGTATGTTTGAACAAGTGCTGGATGTATGATCATGCAGCAGTATTTGTCACTGCACACACGGTACCCGACTATTGCTACTATCTCTGTTGTAGCTACACATGTAGTATGTTTGAACAAATTTTGGATGTGTGATCATGCAGCTGTATCTGTCATGGCACACATGGTACATGAGTAATGCTATCTCAGTTGTATCCACACACGTGGTATGTTTTAACAACTGTTGGATGTATGATCATACAGCAGTGTCTGTTATGGCACACACAGTACCTGACTATTGCTACTATCTCAGTTGTATCCACACACTTAGTATGTTTGAACAAGTGTTGGATGTATGATCATGCAGCTGTATCTGTCATGGCACACACTGTACATGAGTAATGCTTTCTCAGTTGTATCCACACATGTAGCATGTTTTAACAACTGTTGGATGTATGATCTTACAGCAGTATCTTTTATGGCAAACACAGTACCTGACTATCGCTACTATCTCAGTTGTATCCACACACTTAGTATGTTTGAACAAGTGTTGGATGTATGATCATGCAGCAGTATTTGTCAATGCACACACAGTACCTGTCTATTGCTACTATCTCAATTGTATTCACACACATAGTATGTTTGAACAAGTGTTGGATGTATGATGATGCAGCAGTATCTGTCATGGCACACACAGTACCTGACTATTGCTACTATCACTGTTGTAGCTACACACTTAGTATGTTTGAACAAGTGTTGGATGTATGATCATACAGCAGTATTTGTCAGGGTACACACTGTACCTGACTATTTCTATTATCTCAGTTGTATCTACACACTTAGTATGTTTGAACAAGTGTTGGATGTATGATTATGCAGCAATATTTGTCATGGTACACAGGGAGCCTGACTATTGCTACTATCTCAGTTGTATCTACACATGTAGTATGTTTGAACAAGTGTTGGATGTATGATCATACAGCAGTATCTGTCATGGTAAACACGGAACCTGACTATTGCTACTATCTCAGTTGTATCCGCACACGTAGTATGTGTGAACAAGTGTTGGGTGTATGACCATACAGCAGTATCTGTCATGGCACACATGAGAATACTTGACTATTGCTATTATCTCTGTTGTTTCCGCACATGTAGTATGTTTGAACAAGTGTTGGCTGTGTGATAATACAGTCGTATCTGTCATAGTACAAACGGTACCAGACTATTGCTACTTTCTCTGTTGTATCCACACACGTAGTATGTTTGAACAAGTGTTGGATGTATGATCATGCAGCAGTAATTGTCATTGCACACACGGTACCTGACTATTGCTACTATCTCAGTTGTATCCACACACTTAGTATGTTTGAACAAGTGTTGGGTGTATGATCATGTAGCAGTATTTGTCTATGCACACGCGGTACCTGTCTATTGCTACTATCTCAATTGTATCCACATGCATAGTATGTTTGAACAAGTGTTGGATGTATGATCATGCAGCAGTATCTGTCATGGCACACACAGTACATGACTATTGCTACTATCTCTGTTGTATCTACACACTTAGTACTTTTGAACAAGTGTTGGATGTATGATCATACAGCAGTATTTGTCATTGCACACATGGTACCTGACTATTGCTACTATCTCAGTGGAATCTACACATGTAGTATGTTTGAACAAGTGTTGGGTGTATGATCATACTGCAGTAATTGTCATGGTACACATGGTACCTGACTATTGCTACTATCGCAGTTGTATCCACACACGTAGTATGTTTGAACAAGTGTTGGGTGTATGACCATACAGCAGTATCTGTCATGGCACACATGAGAATACTTGACTATTGCTATTATCTCTGTTGTTTCCACACACTTAGTATGTTTGAACAAGTGTTGGATGTATGATCATGCAGCAGTATTTGTCAATGCACACACAGTACCTGTCTATTGCTACTATCTCAATTGTATTCACACACATAGTATGTTTGAACAAGTGTTGGATGTATGATCATGCAGCAGTAATTGTCATTGCACACACATCTATTATCTCTGTTGTATTCACACACGTAGTATATTTGAAAAAGTGTTGGATGTACAATTATGCATCAGTATTTGTCATAGCACATGGTACCTGACTATTGCTACTATTTCAGTTGTATCTACACATGTAGTATGTTTGAGCAAGTGTTGGATGTATGATCATACAGCAGTGTTTGTCATAGCCTACACGGTACCTGACCATTGCTACTACCTCAGCTGTATCTACACATGTAGTATGTTTAACAAGTGTTGGATCTATGATCATACAGCAGTATTTGTCATGGTAAACACAATACCTGACTTTTGCTACTATTTCAATTGTATCTACATACATAGTATGTTTGAACAAGTGTTGGATGTATGATCATGCAGCAGTAATTGTCATTGCACACACATCTTTTATCTCTGTTGTATCCACACACGTAGTATGTTTGAAAAAGTGTTGGATGTACAATTATGCATCAGTATTTGTCATAGCACACGGTACCTGACTATTGCTACTATCTCAGTTGTATCTACACATGTAGTATGTTTGAGCAAGTGTTGGATGTATGATCATACAGCAGTATTTGTCATAGCCCACATGGTACCTGACCCTTGCTACTACCTCAGCTGTATCTACACATGTAGTATGTTAAACAAGTGTTGGATCTATGATCATACAGCAGTATTTGTCATGGTAAACACGATAACTGACTTTTGCTACTATTTCAATTGTATCTACATACATAGTATGTTTGAACAAGAGTTGGATGTATGATCCTACAGCAGTATTTGTCATAGCACGCACGGTAGCTGACTATTGCTACTATTTCAGTTGTATCTACACATGTAGTATATTTGAACAAGTGTTGTATATATGATCATACAGCAGTATCTGTCATGGCACACACGGTACCTGACTATTGCTACTATCTCAGTTGTATCTACACACGTATTATGTTTGAACAAGTGTTGGATGTATGATCATGCAGCAGTATTTGTCATTGCACACACGGTACCTGACGATTGCTGCTATCTCAGTTTTATCTGCACACGTATTTTTGAACAAGTGTTGGATGTATGATCATACAGCAGTAATTGTCACTGCACACATGGTACATGTTTATTGCTTCTATCTCAGTTGTATCCACACACTTAGTATGTTTGAACAAGTGTTCAGTGTATGATCATACACCAGTACCTGTCATGGCACATATGGGAATACATGACTATTGCTACTATCTCTTTTGTATTCACACACATAGTATGTTTTAACAATTGTTGGATGTATGATCATACAGCAGTTAGTACTTTTGAACAAGTGTTGGTTGTATGATCATACAGCACTATCTGTCATGGCACACACGGTACCTGACTATCGCTACTATCTCTTTTGTATTCACACACATAGTATGTTTTAACAACTGTTGGATGTATGATCATACAGCAGTTAGTACTTTTGAACAAGTGTTGGTTGTATGAACATGCAGCAGTATTTGTCATTGCACACACGGTACCTGACTATTGCTACTATCTCAGTTGTAGCTACACACGTAGTATGTTTGAACAAGTGTTGGATGTATGATCATGCAGCTGTATCTGTCATGGCACACATGGTACATGAGTAATGCTATCTCAGTTGTATCCACACACGTAGTATGTTTTAACAACTGTTGGATGTATGATCATACAGCAGTATCTGTTATGGCACACACAGTACCAGACTATTGCTACTATCTCAGTTGTATCCACACACTTAGTATGTTTGAACAAGTGTTGGATGTATGATCATGCAGCAGTATTTGTCACTGCACACATGGTACCTGACTATTGCTACTATCTCAATTGTATCCACACACGTAGTATGTTTGAACAAGTGTTGGATGTATGATCATGCAGCTGTATCTGTCATGGCACACACGGTACATGAGTAATGCTATCTCAGTTGTATCCACACACGTAGTATGTTTTAACAACTGTGGGATGTATGATCATACAGCAGTATCTGTTATGGCACACACAGTACCTGACTATTGCTACTATCTCAGTTGTATCCACACACTTAGTATGTTTGAACAAGTTTTGGATGTATGATCATGCAGCAGTATTTGTCACTGCACACACGGTACCTGACTATTGCTACTATGTCAATTGTATCCACACATGTAGTATGTTTGAACAAGTGTTGGATGTATGATATAAAAATGGAGAACATCGATATCTGTGCAGTAACTGAGTCCTGGTTCAAGGCTCCAGAGAGCACCCCTGCAATACCAGGCTACAACTCTTACCACACTTTTCGGCCACCAAACCAGGACCGAAACACTAAAGGTGGAGGTGTGTCAATATTCACCAAGGATATTCACACCACCAGGCTAGTTGGCCAACACAATGTGTCTGAAATTCTCCAAGTGCAACTAACACTAGGTAAGACTGCAATCCAAATTGTAGCTTGCTACAGATCCCCCACCATACCCCAAGATTCTCAATACACCTTTCTAAACATACTGGAAAATATTAAGATAGAACCAAACACCCTAATACTGGGTGATTTTAACTATCCTGCCATTAACTGGGAAAACTACTCATGTCCCAACAACTTTGGGCAACGGTTCTTGGAATTCATAAATTCCAACGCCCTGGATCATCTAATCCATAGTCCCACCAGGGGCTCCAATATCCTAGACCTGGTCATTACCAACATGGGAAATCAATGCTCCATACCTATGGTCACCCCCTCATTAGTCAGGTCTGACCATAAGCTAATCACCCTTAACATCCACATCCCACCCCCACCCCCCAGTAAAGAAACCACCATAAAAAACTTCTCCAAAGCCAACTTCATGCTACTCAAGTCAGAAGTGACAAACTTCATGACACCCATGCAGACGGGAACTGAAAGTTCAACTGCTGAATCCTACACTAAGGCACTGTGAGCACATCCACTCATGCATGAATCGTGCCATCCCAAATAGAACCAAAATGCTCTCATCCAAAAAAGGAAGCCAATCTGGTGGTCCCCTGCCATAAACAAACTTTACAACAAAGGAAGAAACTTTTGCAGAAAAGAGGAAAATCCCAGGATGCAAAAAACTCCCTTACTAGCCTCAGTAAGAAACTGAGATGCCTCATAAAATCCTCTAAAGCTAGTTACAAAAATAAAATTGCCAAAGATTCCAAAGACAACCACAAAGCATTCTATAACTATGTCAAGAATCTAAATGGCAATGCTCAGATCTGCTCTGAGCTAAAACAGAATGGCATTAAATATACTGATCCGAAGGATATTGCCAATACCCTGGCAGATCGATTCAGTGCCAACTTCACCCCTCTCTCACCCCCTAAATGGCCCATCTCAATACCGGAAGATTGCCAAATTCCAGTAATAACGGCCACACAGGTACAAAACGCACTCTCTAAAGCCAAGAATACAAGCATCCATGGGACCAGATGACATCCTGGGCCGTGTACTACATGAACTACAATATGAACTGGCACCTCACCTAAGTGTCATGTTTAATCATAGCCTCACCTCAGGTTTCATGCCCACTGAGTGGCGCAGAGCTACAGTTATCCCAATCCACAAGAGGGGATCCACCTTGGATCCCGGAAACTACCGTCCCATCAGTCTGACAAGCCTTATCTGCAAGGCCATGGAGCGTATTATCATGGAACTTATAAACAAAGACATTGGCAACCTTCAAACACTGGACCCCACCCAGTTTGGGTTTGTGAAGGGCCAATCTTGTCTCCTGAACCTGATTGACTTCTTTGAATCAGTCTCCAGAGCCATGGACTAGGGTAAGGTGGTCCACACAGCCTATCTAGACCTTGCCAAGGCCTTTGACACCATCCCCCACTCTGGAATCATAGATAAACTTACTAAGTTGGGCATTAATCCCTATGTCACCCAATGGGTTGCTAAATGGCTTACTGATTGAACCCACACTGTAAAAGTAGCCAACTTCAAATCCAGCTCCAGACAAGTGACAAGTGGAGTACCTCAGGGTTCAGTCCTGGGGCCGCTCTTGTTTGGCATCTACTTCTCTGAAGGACAGGTCAACACTAAGGGACTCTGGCTAACAAAGTTTGCAGATGACTGCAAACTGGGAGCCATTATTGAATCCCCAAATTATGTGGATACTCTACAAAAGGGCCTTACAGAAACAGATGCTTGGTGCCAGAGCCATGGGCTCAAGCTCAATGCCAAGAAATGTATTGTTATCCCCTTTGGGAAAAAACATGCATCCATGAATTACCATATAGGTGGCAGTACACTAAACACAGAAAGTGTGATAAGAGACTTAGGGACACAGGTGGACAGTGGTCTCACCTTCGATAACCACATCGCCACAACAGTCAGGAAATCCTTCTATGTGGCACACCTCATCATGAAGGACTTTTCATCCAGAAAAAAGGAGGTCATTGTCCCACTGTACTCATCCCTCATTAGACCCCTTATAGAATACAACGCCTCATTTGGTATGTACCTCTCAAGACATCTGCAACAACTGGAAAGGCCTCAGAAATACCTCACTAAAAGAATCACAGGCCTAAAGCAGATGCCCTACGCTGACCGCCTTAAATAACTCCAGCTATACTCTGTCGCATATCGTCTACTCAGAGGCGATCTCTGCTTAACATACAAGGCCATGTCAAACCCAGAGCTGCTGGACATGCTACACTTAAAGAAATCCCAATCCCTCAGAGCTACACGCTCCAGGGATCTAAACCTTGTCATCACAATAAACAAAACATGCTGGAGGGATAGGTTCCTGACCCAGAGACTCCCCAGACTCTGGAGTAGATTGCCCATACATGTCAAGCAGAGTGCCTCTTTGGACCTCTTCAAGAGGAACCTTGACGATTGGATGGGAGAAAGGAAATTCACCCCAGGGATCACGTCAGTCGCCCTGCTAGACAGGGGTCCAGGAAAGTAAATAATGTGGGAAGAAATAGCCAGGGAATTGTTATGGCTAGGCTTGTATAGGCCCTAGGGCTGATAGCCTAGTACCAACCTATGAACCTATGAACCTATAAGTATCTGCCATGGCACACACGGTACCTGACTATTGCTACTTTCTCAGTTGTATCCACACACGTAGTATGTTTGAACGAGTGTTGATTGTTTGATCATACATCAGTATCTGTCATGGCACACAATGTACCTGACTATTGCTACTATCTCAGTTGTATCCACACACTTAGTATATTTGAACAAGTGTTGGATGTATGATCATGCAGCTGTATTTGGCATTGCACACACGGTACCTGACTATTGCTACTATCTCAGTTGTATCTACACATGTAGTATGTTTGAACAAGTGTTGGGTGTATAATCATGTAGCAGTATTTGTCATAGCACATACGGTAATTGACTATTGCCACTATCTCTGTTGTATCCACAAACATAGTATGGTTGAATAAGTGTTGGGTGTGTGATCATAGAGCAGCATCTGTCATGGCACACATGGGAATACCTGACTTTTGCTACTATCTCTGTTGTATTCAAACACGTAGTATGTTTGAACAGGTGTTTGATGTATGATCCTGCAGCAGTATTTGTCATGGCACACACAGTACCTGACTTGTGCTACTATCTCTGTTGTATCTACAAACTTAGTATGTTTGAACAAGTGTTGGATGTTTGATCATACAGCAGTATTTGTCATGGTACACATGGTAGCTGATTATTGCTACTATCTCAGTTGTATCTACACACTTAGTATGTTTGAACAAGTGTTGGGTGTATGATCATACAGCAGTACAAGTCATGGCACACATGGGAATACCTGACTATTACTACTACCTCAGTTTTATTGACACACATAGTATGTTTCAATAAGTGTTGCATGTATGATCATACAGCAGTACCTGTCATGTCACACGTGGGAATACCTGACTATTGCTACTATCTCTATTATATCCACACACGTAGTATGTTTGAACAAGTGCTGGATGTATGATCATACAGCAGTATCTGTCATGGCAGACAGGGTACCAAACTATTGCTACTATCTCAGTTGTATCCACACACGTCATAAGTTTGAACAAGTGTTGGCTGTATGATCATACATCAATATCTATCATGGCACACATGGGAATACCTGACTATTGCTACTATCTCTGTTGTATCCATAGACGTAGTATGTTTGAACAGGTGCTGGATGTATGATCATGCAGCAGTATCTGTCATGGCAGACAGGGTACCTAACTATTGCTACTGTCTCAGTTGTATCCACACACGTCATATGTTTGAACAAGTGTTGGCTGTATGATCATACAGCAATATCTATCATGGCAAACATGGGAATACCTGACTATTGCTACTCTCTCTGCTCCACACACATAGTATGGTTGAACAAGTGTTGGATATATGATCATACAGCAGTATCTGTCATGGCACACACGGTACCTGACTATTGCTAATATCTCAGTTGTATCCACACACTTAGTATGTTTGAATAAGTGTTGGGTGCATGATCATGCAGCAGTATTTCTCATAGCACACACAGTACCTGACTTTTGCTACTATCTCTGTTGTATCTACACACTTAGTATGTTTGCAAAAGTGTTGGATGTATGGTCATACAGCAGTATGTGTTATGGTACACACGGTACCTGACTATTGCTACTATCTCAGTTGTATCTACACACTTAGTATGTTTGAACAAGTGTTGGATGTATGATCATACAGCAGTACCTGTTATAGCACACATGGGAATACCTGACTATTGCTACTATCTCTGTTATATCCACACATGTAGTATGTCTGAATAAGTGTTGGGTGTATGATCATACAGCAATATCTGTCATGGCACATATGGGAATACCTGACTACTGCTACTATCTCTGTTGTATCCACACATGTAGTATGTTTGAACAAGTGTTGGATGTATGATCATGCAGCAGTATCTGTCATGGCACACACAGTACCTGACTATTGCTACTATCTCTCTTGTATCTACACTCTTAGTATATTTGAACAAGTGTTGGATGTATGATCATGCTGCAGTATTTGTCATGGTACACATGGTACCTGACTATTGCTACTATCTCAGTTGTATCCACACACTTAGTATGTTTGAACAAGTGTTGGATGTGTGATCATACAGCAGTATCTGTCATGGTACACATGGTACCTGACTATTGCTACTATCTCAGTTGTATCCACACACTTAGTATGTTTGAACAAGTGTTGGATGTGTGATCATACAGCAGTATCTGTCAGGGCACACATGGGAATAACTGGCTATTGCTACTATCTCAGTTGTATCCACGCAGGTAGTATGTCTGAACAAGTGTTGGATGTATGATCATACAGCACTATCTGTCATGGCACACACGGTACCTGACTATTGCTACTATCTCAGTTGTATCCACACACTTAATATGTTTGAACAAGTGTTGGATGTATGATCATGCCACAGTATTTGTCATTGCACACATGGTACCTGACTATTGCTACTATCTCAGTTGTAGCTACACACGTAGTATGTTTGAACAAGTAATGGATGTATGATCATGCAGCAGTATTTGTCATTGCACACATGGTACCTGACTATTGCTGCTATCTCAGTCGTATCCACACATGTAGTATGTTTGATCAAGTGTTGGGTGTATGACCATACAGCAGTATCTGTCATGGCACACATGAGAATACTTGACTATTGCTATTATCTCTGTTGTTTCCACACACGTAGTATGTTTGAACAAGTGTTGGCTGTGTGATAATACAGCCGTATCTGTCATAGCACAAACGGTACCAGACTATTGCTACTTTCTCTGTTGTATCCACACACGTAGGATGTTTGAACAAGTGTTGGATGTATGATCATACAGCAGTATTTGTCATTGCACGCATGGTACCTGACTATTGCTACTATCTCAGTTGTATCTACATATGTAGTATGTTTGAACAAGTGTTGGATGTATGATCATACAGCAGTATTTGTCATAGCACACACGGTACCTGACTATTGCTACTATCTCAGTTGTATCCACACACGTAGTATGCTTGAAAAAGTGTTGGATGTATGATCATGCAGCAGTATCTGTCATGGTACACATGATACCTGACTTTTGCTACTATTTCAGTTGTATCTACACATGTAGTATGTTTGAGCAAGTGTTGGATGTATGATCATACAGCAGTATTTGTCATAGCACGCATGGTACCTGACTATTGCTACTATCTCTGTTGTATCTACACATGTAGTATATTTAAATGAGTGTTGTATATATGATAATACAGCAGTATCTGTCATGGCACACACGGTACCTGACTATTGCTACTATCTCAGTTGTATCTACACATGTATTATGTTTGAAAAAGTGTTGGATGTATGATCATGCAGCAGTATTTGTCATTGCACACACGGTACCTGACTATTGCTGCTATCTCAGTTTTATCTGCACACGTTGTATTTTTGAACAAGTGTTGGATGTATGATCATACAGTAGTAATTGTCACTGCACACATGGTACCTGTCTATTGCTTCTATCTCAGTTGTATCCACACACTTAGTATGTTTGAACAAGTGTTGGGTGTATCACCATACAGCAGTATTTGTCATTGCACACATGGTACCTCACTATCGCTACTATCTCAGTTGTATCTACACATGTAGTATGTTTGAACAAGTGTTGGATGTATGATCATGCAGCAGTATCTGTCATTACACACACGGTACTTGACTATTGCTACTATCTCAGTTGTATCCACAAACTTAGAATGTTTGAACAAATCTTGGATCTATGATCATACAGCAGTGTTTGTCATTGCACACATGGTACCTGACTATTGCTACTATCTCAATTGTATCCACACATGTAGCATGTTTGAACAAGTGCTGGATGTATGATCATGCAGCAGCATCTGTCATGGCACACGCGGTACCTGACTATTGCTACTATCTCAGTTGTATCCACACATGTAGTATGTTTGAACAAGTGTTGGATGTATGATCATGCAGCAGTATTTGTCACTGCACACACGGTACCTGACTATTGCTTCTATCTCAGTTGTAGCTACACATGTAGTATGTTTGAACAAGTTTTGGATGTATGATCATGCAGCTGTATCTGTCATGGCACACACGGTACATGAGTAATGCTATCTCAGTTGTATCCACACATGTAGTATGTTTTAACAACTGTTGGATGTATGATCATGCAGCAGTATCTGTCATGGCACACACAGTACCTGACTTTTGCTACTATCTCTGTTGTATCTACACATTTAGTATGTTTGAACAAGTGTTGGATGTATGATCATACAGCAGTATCTGTCATGGTACACATGGTACCTGACTATTGCTACTATCTCAGTTGTATCTACACACGTAGTATGTTTGAACAAGTGTTGGGTGTATAATCATGCAGCAGTATTTGTCATAGCACACATGCTACCTGACTATTGCTACTATCTCTGTTGTATCTACACATTTAGTATGTTTAAACAAGTGTTGGATGTATGATCATACAGCAGTATCTGTCATGGTACACACATGGTACCTGACTATTGCTACTATCTCAGTTGTATCTACACATGTAGTATGTTTGAACAAGTGTTGGATGTATGATCATACAGCAGTATCTGTCATGGTACACATGGTACCTGACTATTGCTACTATCTCAGTTGTATCTACACACGTAGTATGTTTGAACAAGTGTTGGGTGTATGATCATACAGCAGTATCTGTCATGGCACACGGTACCTGACTATTGCTACTATCTCAGTTGTATCCACACGTAGTACGTTTGAGCAAGTGTTGGATGTATGATCATACAGCAGTATTTGTCATTGCACACATGGTACCTGACTATTGCTACTATCTCAGTTGTATCTACACATAGTATGCTTGAACAAGTGTTGGATGTATGATCATGCAGCAGTATCTGTCATGGCACACATGGTACCTGACTATTGCTACTATCTCAGTTGTATCCACACAGGTAATATGTTTGAACAAGTGTTGGATGTATGATCATACAGCACTATCTGTCATGGAACACACACTGCCTGACTATTGCTACGATCTCAGTTGTATCCACACACTTAGTTTGTTTGAACAAGTGTTGGATGTATGATCATGCAGCAGTATTTGTCATTGCACACATGGGAATACCTGACTATTGCTACTATCTCTGTTGTATCCACACATGTAAAATGTTTGAACAAGTGTTGGATGCATGATCATACAGCAGTATCTGTCACGGCACACACGGTACCTGACTATTACTACTATCTCTGTTGTATCCACACATATAGTATGTTTCAACAAGTGTTGGATGTATGATCATGCAGCAGTATCTGTCATGGCACACACAGTACCTGACTATTGCTACTATCTCAGTTGTATCCACACACGTAGCATGCTTGAACAAGTGTTGGATATATGATAATACAGCAGTATCTGCCATGGCACACACGGTACCTGACTATTGCTACTTTCTCAGTTGTATCCACACATGTAGTATGTTTGAAAAAGTGTTGGATGTATGATCATGCAGCAGTATCTGTCATGGTACACATGATACCTGACTTTTGCTACTATCTCAGTTGTATCCACACACGTAGTTTGTTTGAACAAGTGTTGGATGTATGATCATGCAGCAGTATTTGTCATTGCACACATGGTACCTGACTATTGCTAGTATCTCAGTTGTAGCTACACGCGTAGTATGTTTGAACAAGTGTTGGATGTATGATCATGCAGCAGTATCTGTCATTACACACACGGTACTTGACTATTGCTACTATCTCAGTTGTATCCACAAACTTAGAATGTTTGAACAAGTGTTGGATGTATGATCATGCAGCAGTATCTCTCATGGCACACACAGTACCTGACTATTGCTACTATCTCAGTTGTATCCACACATGTAGTATGTTAGAACAAGTGTTGGGTGTATGATCATACAGCGGTATCTGTCATGGCACACATGGTAAGACCTGACTATTGCTACTATCTCAGTTGTATCCACACACTTAGTATGTTTGAACAAGTGTTGGATGTATGATCATGCAGCAGTATTTGTCATGGCACACACGGTACCTGACTATTGCTACTATCTCAGTTGTATCCACACATGTAGTATGTTAGAACAAGTGTTGGGTGTATGATCATAAAGCAGTATCTGTCATTGCACAGTACCTGACTATTGCTACTATCTCAGTTGTATCCACACATGTAGCATGTTTGAACAAGTGTTGGATGTATGATCATACAGCAGTATCTGTCATTGCACACACGGTACCTGACTATTGCTACTGTCTCTGTTGTATCCACACACTTAGTATGTTTGAACAAGTGTTATGATCATACAGCAGTATCTGTCATGGCACACATGACTATTGCTACTATCTGTTGGATGTATGAACAATTGTTGGTTGCATGATCATGCAGCAGTATTTGTCACTGCACACACAGTACCTGACTATTGCTACTATCTCAGTTGTATCCACACACGTAGTATGTTTGAACAAGTGTTGGATGTATGACCATGCAGCAGTATCTCTCATGGCGCACACAGTACCTGACTATTGCTACTATCTCAGTTGTATCCACACACGTAGTATGTTAGAACAAGTGTTGGGTGTATGATCATACAGCAATATCTGCTATGGCACACACAGTACCTGACTATTGCTACTATCTCAGTTGTAGCCACACACTTAGTATGTTTGAACATGTGTTGGATGCATGATCATGCAGCAGTATTTGTCACTGCACACATGGTGCCTGACTATTGCTACTATCTCAATTGTATCCACACAGGTAGTATGTTTGAACAAGTGTTGGATGTATGATCATGCAGCTGTATCTGTCATGGCGCACACGGTACATGAGTAATGCTTTCTCAGTTGTATCCACACATGTAGTATGTTTTAACAACTGTTGGATGTATGATCATACAGCAGTATCTGTTATGGCACACACAGTACCTGACTATCGCTATTATCTCAGTTGTATCCACACACTTAGCATGTTTGAACAAGTGTTGGATGTATGATCCTACAGCAGTATTTGTCATAGCACACACGGTACCTGACTATTGCTACTATCTCAGTTGTATCTACACACGTAGTATATTTGAACAAGTGTTGTATATATGATCATACAGCAGTATCTGTCATGACACACATGGTACCTGACAATTGCTACTATCTCAATTGCATCCACACACTTAGTATGTTTGAACAAGTGTTGGATGCATGATCATGCAGCAGTATTTGTCATTGCACACACGGTACCTGATTATTGCTGCTATCTCAGTTTTATCTGCACACGTTGTATTTTTGAACAAGTGCTGGATGTATGATCATACAGCAGTAATTGTCACTGCATACATGGTACCTGTCTATTGCTTCTATCTCAATTGTATCCACACACTTAGTATGTTTGAACAAGTGTTCAGTGTATGATCATACACCAGTACCTGTCATGGCCCACATGGGAGAACATGACTATTGCTACTATCTCTTTTGTATTCACAATCATAGTATGTTTTAACAACTGTTGGATCTATGACCATACAGCAGTTAGTACATTTGAACAATTGTTGGTTGCATGATCATGCAGCAGTATTTGTCATGACACACAGGGTACCTGAGTAATGCTATCTCAGTTGTATCCACACACTTAGTATGTTTGAACAAGTGTTGGAGGTATGATCATGCAGCAGTATTTGTCACTGCAAACACGGTACCCGACTATTGCTACTATCTCAGTTGTAGCTACACACGAAGTATGTTTGAACAAATTCTGGATGTGTGATCATGCAGCTGTATCTGTCACGGCACACACGGTACATGAGTAATGCTATCTCAGTTGTATCTACACAAGTGGTATGTTTTAAAAACTGTTGGATGTATGATCATACAGCAGTATCTGTTATGGCACACACAGTACCTGACTATCGCTACTATCTCAGTTGTATCCACACACTTAGTATGTTTGAACAAGTGTTGGATGTATGATCATGCAGCAGTATTTGTCATTGCACACACGATACCTGTCTATTGCTACTATCTCAATTGTATCCACACACATAGTATGTTTGAACAAGTGTTGGATGTATGATCATGCAGCAGTATCTGTCATGGCACACACAGTACCTGACTATTGCTACTATCTCTGTTGTAGCTACACACTTAGTATGTTTGAACAAGTGTTGGATGTATGATCATACAGCAGTATTTGTCAGGGTACACACCGTACCTGACTATTTCTATTATGTCAGTTGTATCTACACACTTAGTATGTTTGAACAAGTGTTGGATGTATGATCATGCAGCAATATTTGTCATGGTACACAGGGAACCTGACTATTGCTACTATCTCAGTTGTATCTACACATGTAGTATGTTTGAACAAGTGTTGGATGTATGATCATACAGCAGTATCTGTCATGGTAAACACAGAACCTGACTATTGCTACTATCTCAGTTGTATCCACACACTTAGTATATTTGAACAAGTGTTGGATGTATGATCATGCAGCAGTATTTGTCACGGCACACATGGTACCTGACTATTGCTACTATCTCAATTGTATCCACACACATAGTATGTTTCAACAAGTGTTGGATGTATGATCATGCAGCAGTATCTCTCATGGCATGCACGGCACCTGACTATTGTACTATGTCAGTTGTGTCCACACACGTAGTATGTTTGAACAAGTGTTGGATATATGATCATACAGCAGTATCTGTCATGGCACACATGGTACCTGACTATTGCTACTATCTCAGTTGTATCCACACACTTAGTATATTTGAACAAGTGTTGGATGTATGATCATACAGCTGTATTTGTCATTGCAAACACGGCGCCTGACTATTACTACTATCTCAGTTGTATGTACAGACGTAGTATGTTTGAACAAGTGTTGGGTGTATGATCATGTAGCAGTATTTGTCATAGCACACATGATACCTGACTATTGCTACTATCTCAGTTGTATCTACAAACGTAGTATGTTTCAACAAGTGTTGGGTGTATGATCATGCAGCAGTATTTGTCATAGCACACATGGTACCTGACTAATGCTGCTATCTCTGTTGTATCCACAAACATAGTATGTTTGGGCAAGTGTTGGGTGTGTGATTATACAGCAGTATCTATCATGGCACACATGGGAATACCTGACTTTTGCTACTATCTCTGTTTATCCACACACGTAGTATGTTTGAACAACTGTTGGATGTATGATCATGCAGCAGTATTTGTCACCGCACACAGGGTACCTGACTATTGCTACTATCTCAATTGTATCCACACACACAGTATGTTTGAACAAGTGTTGGATGTATGATCATGCAGCAGTATTTGTCACCGCACACACGGTACCTGACTATTGCTACTATCTCAGTTGTATCCACACATGTACTATGTTTTAGCAACTGTTGGATGTATGATCATACAGCCGTATCTGTTATACAACACACAGTATCTGACTATCGCTACTATGTCAGTTGTATCCACACACTTAGTATGTTTGAACAAGTGTTGGATGTATGATCATGCAGCAGTATTTGTCACTGCAGACATGGTACCTGACTATTGCTACTATCTCAATTGTATCCACACACATAGTATGTTTCAACAAGTGTTAGATGTATGATCATGCAGCTGTATCTGTCATAGCACACACGGTACATGAGTAATGCTTCCTCAGTTGTATCCACACAGGTAGTATGTTTTAACAACTGTTGGATGTATGATCATACAGCAGTATCTGTTATGGCACACACAGTACCTGACTATTGCTACTATTTCAGTTGTATCCACACACTTAGTATGTTTGAACAAGTGTTGGATGTATGATCATGCAGCAGTATTTGTCACCGCACACACGGTACCTGACTTTTGCTACTATCTCAGTTGTATCCACACATGTAGTATGTTTTAACAACTGTTGGATGTATGATCATACAGCCGTATCTGTTATACAACACACAGTATCTGACTATCGCTACTATCTCAGTTGTATCCACACACTTAGTATGTTTGAACAAGTGTTGGATGTATGATCATGCAGCAGTATTTGTCACTGCAGACATGGTACCTGACTATTGCTACTATCTCAATTGTATCCACACACATAGTATGTTTCAACAAGTGTTAGATGTATGATCATGCAGCTGTATCTGTCATAGCACACACGGTACATGAGTAATGCTTCCTCAGTTGTATCCACACAGGTAGTATGTTTTAACAACTGTTGGATGCATGATCATACAGCAGTATCTGTTATGGCACACACAGTACCTGACTATCGCTACTATCTCAGTTGTATCCACACACTTAGTATGTTTGAACAAGTGTTGGATGTATGTTCATGCAGCAGTATTTGTCACTGCACACACGGCACCTGACTATTGCTACTATCTCAATTGTATCCACACTCGTAGTATGTTTGAACAAGTGTTGGATGTATGATCATGCAGCAGTATCTCTCATGGCTTGCACGGTACCTGGCTATTGCTACTATCTCAGTTGTGTCCACACACGTAGTATGTTTGAACAAGTGTTGGATATATGATCATACAGCAGTATCTGTCATGGCACACATGCTACCTGACTATTGCTACTATCTCAGTTGTATCCACACACTTAGTATATTTGAACAAGTGTTGGATGTATGATCATACAGCTGTATTTGTCATTGCACACACGGTACCTGACTATTGCTAATATCTCAGTTGTATGTACACACTTAGTATGTTTGAACAAGTGTTGGGTGTATGATCATGTAGCAGTATTTGTCATAGCACATACGATACCTGACTATTGCTACTATCTCAGTTGTATGTACAAACGTAGTATGTTTCAACAAGTGTTGGGTGTGTGATTATACAGCAGTATCTATCATGGCACACATGGGAATACCTGACTTTTGCTACTATCTCAGTTGTATCTACACACTTAGTACATTTGAACAAGTGTTGGATGTATGATCATACAGCAGTATTTGTCATTGCACACATGGTACCTGACTATTGCTACTATCTCAGTGGAATCTACACATGTAGTATGTTTGAACAAGTGTTGGGTGTATGATCATACTGCAGTAATTGTCATGGTACACACGGTACCTGACTATTGCTACTATCTCAGTTGTATCCACACACGCAGTATGTTTGAACAAGTGTTGGGTGTATGACCATACAGCAGTATCTGTCATGGCACACATGAGAATACTTGACTATTGCTATTATCTCTGTTGTTTCCACACACGTAGTATGTTTGAACAAGTGTTGGCTGTGTGATAATACAGCCGTGTCTGTCATAGCACAAACGGTACCAGACTATTGCTAGTTTTCCTGTTGTATCTACACATGTAGTATGTTTGAACAAGTGTTGGATGTATGATCATGCAGCAGTATTTGTCATGGTACACATGGTACCTGACTATTGCTACTATCACAGCTGTATCTACACACATAGTATATTTGAACAAGTGTTGTATATATGATCATACAGCAGTATCTGTCATGGCACACATGGTACCTGACAATTGCTACTATCTCAATTGTATCCACACACTTACTATGTTTGAACAAGTGTTGGATGTATGATGATGCAGCAGTATTTGTCATTGCACACACGGTACCTGACTATTGCTGCTATCTCAGTTTTATCTGCACATGTATTTTTAAACAAGTGCTGGATGTATGATCATACAGTAGTGATTGTCACTGCACACATGGTTCCTGTCTATTGCTTCTATCACAGTTGTATCCACACACTTAGTATGTTTGAACAAGTGTTCAGTGTATGATCATACACCAGTACCTGAATTGGCCCACATGGGAGAACATGACTATTGCTTCTATCTCTTTTGTATTCACAATCATAGTATGTTTAACAACTGTTGGATGTATGACCATACAGCAGTTAGTACTTTTGAACAATTGTTGATTGCATGATCATGCAGCAGTATTTGTCATTGCGCACACGGTACCTGACTATTGCTACTATCTCAGTTGTAGCTACACACGTAGTATGTTTGAACAAATTTTGGATGTGTGATCATGCAGCTGTATCTGTCATGGCACACACAGTACATGCGTAATGCTATCTCAGTTGTATCCACACACGTCGTATGTTTTAACAAATGTTGGATGTATGATCATACAGCAGTATCTGCTATGGCACACACAGTACCTGACTATTGCTATTATCTCAGTTGTATCCACACACTTAGTATGTTTGAACAAGTGTTGGATGTATGATCATGCAGCAGTATTTGTCACTGCACACATTGTGCCTGACTATTGCTACTATCTCAATTGTATCCACACACGTAGTATGTTTGAACAACAGTTGGATGTATGATCATGCAGCTGTATCTGTCATGGCGCACACGGTACATGAGTAATGCTTTCTCAGTTGTAGCCACACATGTAGTATGTTTTAACAACTGTTGGATGTATGATCATACAGCAGTATCTGTTATGGCACACACAGTACCTGACTATTGCTACTATCTCAGTTGTATCCACACACTTAATATGTTTGAACAAGTGTTGGATGTGTGATCATGCAGCAGTATTTGTCACTGCACACACAGTACCTGACTATTGCTACTATCTCAATTGTATCCACACACGTAGTATGTTTAAACAAGTGTTGGATGTATGATCATGCAGCAATATCTCTCATGCCATGCACGGTACCTGACTATTGCTACTATCTCAGTTGTATCCGCACACGTAGTATGTTTGAACAAGTGTTGGATATATGATCATACAACAGTATCTGTCATGGTACACACGATACCTGACTATTGCTACTATCTCAGTTGTATCCACACACTTAGTATATTTGAACAAGTGTTGAATGTATGATCATGCAGCTGTATTTGTCATAGCAAACATGGTATCTGACTATTGCTTCTATCTCAGTTGTATGTACACACGTAGTATGTTTGAACAAGTGTTGGGTGTATGATCATGCAGCAGTATTTGTCATAGCACACATGGTACCTGACTATTGCTGCTATCTCTGTTTTATCCACAAACATAGTATTTTTGGGCAAGTGTTGGGTGTGTGATTATACAGCAGTATCTATCATGGCACACATGGGAATACCTGACTTTTGCTACTATCTCTGTTGTATCCACACACATAGTATGTTTCAACAACTGTTGGATGTATGATCATACAGCAGTATCTGTTATGGCACACACAGTACCTGACTATTGCTACTATCTCAGTTGTATCCACACACTTAATATGTTTGAACAAGTGTTGGATGTGTGATCATGCAGCAGTATTTGTCACTGCACACACAGTACCTGACTATTGCTACTATCTCAATTGTATCCACACACGTAGTATGTTTAAACAAGTGTTGGATGTATGATCATGCAGCAATATCTCTCATGCCATGCACGGTACCTGACTATTGCTACTATCTCAGTTGTATCCGCACACGTAGTATGTTTGAACAAGTGTTGGATATATGATCATACAACAGTATCTATCATGGCACACATGGGAATACCTGACTTTTGCTACTATCTCTGTTGTATCCACACACATAGTATGTTTCAACAACTGTTGGATGTATGATCATGCAGCAGTATCTGTCATGGCACACACAGTACCTGACTATTGCTACTATCTCTGTTGTATCTACACACTTAGTATGTTTGAACAAGTGTTGGATGTATGATCATACAGCAATATTTGTCAGGGTACACACTGTACCTGACTATTGCTATTATCTCAGTTGTATCTACACACTTAGTATGTTTGAACAAGTGTTGGATGTATGATCATGCAGCAGTATTTGTCATGGTACACAGGGTACCTGAGTATTCCTACTATCTCAGTTGTATCTACACATGTTGTATGTTTGAACAAGCGTTGGATGTATGATCATACAGCAGTATCTCTCATGAAAAAACATGGAACCTGACTGTTGCTACTATCTCAGTTGTATCTACACACTTAGTACATTTGAACAAGTGTTGGATGTATGATCATACATCAGTATTTCTCATTGCACACATGGTACCTCACTATTGCTACTATCTCAGTTATATCTACACATGTAGTATGTTTGAACAAGTGTTGGGTGTATGATCATACTGCAGTAATTGTCATGGTACACACGGTACCTGACTATTGCTACTATCTCAGTTGTATCCACACACGCAGTATGTTTGAACAAGTGTTGGGTGTATGACCATACAGCAGTATCTGTCATGGCACACATGAGAATACTTGACTATTGCTATTATCTCTGTTGTTTCCACACACGTAGTATGTTTGAACAAGTGTTGGCTGTGTGATAATACAGCCGTGTCTGTCATAGCACAAACGGTACCAGACTATTGCTACTTTTCCTGTTGTATCCACACATGTAGTATGTTTGAACAAGTGTTGGATGTATGATCATGCAGCAGTATTTGTCATGGTACACATGGTACCTGACTATTGCTACTATCACAGTTGTATCTACACACGTAGTATATTTGAACAAGTGTTGTATATATGATCATATAGCAGTATCTGTCATGGCACACATGGTACCTGACAATTGCTACTATCTCAATTGTATCCACACACTTACTATGTTTGAACAAGTGTTGGATGTATGATGATGCAGCAGTATTTGTCATTGCACACACGGTACCTGACTATTGCTGCTATCTCAGTTTTATCTGCACACGTTGTATTTTTAAACAAGTGCTGGATGTATGATCATACAGTAGTGATTGTCACTGCACACATGGTTCCTGTCTATTGCTTCTATCACAGTTGTATCCACACACTTAGTATGTTTGAACAAGTGTTCAGTGTATGATCATACACCAGTACCTGAATTGGCCCACATGGGAGAACATGACTATTGCTACTATCTCTTTTGTATTCACAATCATAGTATGTTTAACAACTGTTGGATGTATGACCATACAGCAGTTAGTACTTTTGAACAATTGTTGATTGCATGATCACGCAGCAGTATTTGTCATTGCGCACATGGTACCTGACTATTGCTACTATCTCAGTTGTAGCAACACACGTAGTATGTTTGAACAAGTGTTGGGTGTATGATCATGCAGCTGTATCTGTCATGACACACAGGGTACCTGAGTAATGCTATCTCAGTTGTATCCACACACTTAGTATGTTTGAACAAGTGTTGGATGTATAATCATGCAGCAGTATTTGTCACTACACACACGGTACCCGACTATTGCTACTATCTCAGCTGTAGCTACACACGTAGTATGTTTGAACAAATTTTGGATGTGTGATCATGCAGCTGTATCTGTCATGGCACACACGGTACATGCATAATGCTACCTCAGTTGTATCCACACACGTGGTATGTTTTAACAAATGTTGGATGTATGATCATACAGCAGTATCTGCTATGGCACACACAGTACCTGACTATTGCTACTATCTCAGTTGTATCCACACACGTAGTATGTTTGAACAACGGTTGGATGTATGATCATGCAGCTGTATCTGTCATGGCGCACACGGTACATGAGTAATGCTTTCTCAGTTGTAGCCACACATGTAGTATGTTTTAACAACTATTGAATGTATGATCATACAGCAGTATTTGTCATGGCACACATGTGCCTGACTATTGCTACTATCTCAATTGTATCCACACACGTAGTATGTTTGAACAAGTGTTGGATGTATGATCATGCAGCAGTATCTCTCATGGCATGCACGGTACCTGACTATTGCTATTATCTCAGTTGTATCTGCACACGTAGTATGTTTGAACAAGTGTTGGATATATGATCATACAGCAGTATCTGTCATGGTACACACGATACCTGACTATTGCTACTATCTCAGTTGTATCCACACACTTAGTATATTTGAACAAGTGTTGGATGTATGATCATGCAGCTGTATTTGTCATTGCAAACATGGTATCTGACTATTGCTTCTATCTCAGTTGTATGTACACACGTAGTATGTTTGAACAAGTGTTGGGTGTACGATCATGCAGCAGTATTTGTCATAGCACACATGGTACCTGACTATTGCTGCTATCACTGTTGTATCCACAAACATAGTATGTTTGGGCAAGTGTTGGGTGTGTGATTATACAGCAGTATCTATCATAGCACACATGGGAATACCTGACTTTTGCTACTATCTCAGTTGTATCCACACACGTAGTATGTTTGAATAAGTGTTGGATGTATGATCATGCAACAGTATTTGTCACTGCACACATGGTACCTGACTATTGCTACTATCTCAATTGTATCCACACACGTAGTATGTTTGAACAAGTGTTGGATGTATGATCATGCAGCAGTATCTCTCATGGAATGCACGGTACCTGACTATTGCTACTATCTCAGTTGTATCCAAACACGTAGTATGTTTGAACATGTGTTGGATATATGATCACACAGCAGTATCTGTCATGGCACACACGGTACCTGACTATTGCTACTATCTCAGTTGTATCCACACACTTAGTATATTTGAACAAGTGTTGGATGTATAATCATGCAGCTGTATTTGTCATTGCACACACGGTACCTGACTATTGCTAGTATCTCACACGTAGTATGTTTGAACAAGTGTTGGGTGTATGATCATGTAGCAGTATTTGTCATAGCACACACAATACCTGACTATTGCTACTATCTCAGTTGTATGTACAAACGTAGTATGTTTCAACAAGTGTTGGGTGCATGATCATGCAGCAGTATTTGTCATAGCACACATGGTACCTGACTATTGCTGCTATCTCTGTTGTATCCACAAACATAGTACATTTGGGCAAGTGTTGGGTGTGTGATTATACAGCAGTATCTATCATGGCACACATGGGAATACCTGACTTTTGCTACTATCTCAGTTGTATCCACACACGTAGTATGTTTGAACAAGTGTTGGATGTATGATCATGCAGCAGTATCTGTCATGGCACACACAGTACCTGACTATTGCTACTATCTCTGTTGTATCTACACACTTAGTATGTTTGAACAAGTGTTGGATGTATGATCATAGAGCAGTATTTGTCAGGGTACACACTGTACCTGACTATTGCTATTATCTCAGTTGTATCTACACACTTAGTATGTTTGAACAAGTGTTGGATGTATGATCATGCAGCAGTAGCTCTCATGGCTTGCACAGTACCTGACTATTGCTACTATCTCAGTTGCATCCGCACACGTTGTATGTTTGAACAAGTGTTGGATATATGATCATACAGCAGTATCTCTCATGGTACACATGGTACCTGACTATTGCTACTATCTCAGTTGTATCCACACACTTAGTATATTTGAACAAGTGTTGGATGTATGATCATGCAGCTGTATTTGTCATTGCACACATGGTACCTGACTATTGCTACTATCTCAGTTGTATGAACAAACGTAGTATGTTTCAACAAGTGTTGGGTTTATGATCATGCAGCAGTATTTGTCATAGCACACATGGTACCTGACTATTGCTGCTATCTCTGTTGTATCCACAAACATAGTATGTTTGGGCAAGTGTTGGGTGTGTGATTATACAGCAGCATGTATCATGGCACATATGGGAATACCTGACTTTTGCTACTATCTCAGTTGTATCCACAAACGTAGTATGTTTGAACAACTGATGGATGTATGATCATACAGCAGTATTTGTCATGGCACACATGGGAATACCTTACTATTGCTACTATTTCTGTTGTATCCACATGCGTAGTATGTTTGAACAAGCGTTGGATGTATGATCAAACAGCAGTATCTCTCATGGCAAACACGGAACCTGACTATTGCTACTATCTCAGTTGTATCTACACACTTAGTACGTTTGAACAAGTGTTGGATGTATGATCATACAGCAGTATTTTTCATTGCACACATGGTACCTCACTATTGCTACTATCTCAGTTGTATCTACACATGTAGTATGTTTGAACAAGTGTTGGGTGTATGATCATACTGCAGTAATTGTCATGGTACACACGGTACCTGACTATTGCTACTATCTCAGTTGTAGCTACACACGTAGTATGTTTGAACAAGTTTTGGATGTATGATCATGCAGCTGTATCTGTTATGGCACACACGGTACATGAGTAATGCTATCTCAGTTGTATCCACACACGTGGTATGTTTTAACAACTGTTGGATGTATGATCATACAGCAGTATCTGTTATGGCACACACAGTACCTGACTATTGCTACTATTTCAGTTGTATCCACACACTTAGTATGTCTGAACAAGTGTTGGATGTATGATCATGCAGCAGTATTTGTCACCGCACACACAGTACCTGACTATTGCTACTATCTCAATTGTATCCACACACGTAGTATGTTTAAAAAAGTGTTGGATGTATGATCATGCAGCTGTATCTGTCATGGCACACACAGTACATGAGTAATGCTTTCTCAGTTGTATCCACACACGTAGTATGTTTTAACAACTGTTGGATGTATGATCATACAGCCGTATCTGTTATGGAACACACAGTATATGACTATCGCTACTATCTCAGTTGTATCCACACACTTAGTATGTTTGAACAAGTGTTGGATGTATGATCATGCAGCACTATTTGTCACTGCACACATGGTACCTGACTATTGCTACTATCTCAATTGTATCCACACACATACTATGTTTGAACAAGTGTTGGATGTATGATCATGCAGCAGTATCTCTCATGGCATGCACGGCACCTGACTATTGCTACTATCTCAGTTGTGTCCACACGCGTAGTATGTTTGAACAAGCGTTAGATGTATGATCATACAGCAGTATCTCTCATGGTAAACACGGAACCTGACTATTGCTACTATCTCACTTGTATCTACACACTTAGTACGTTTGAACAAGTGTTGGATGTATGATCATACAGCTGTATTTGTCATTGCACACACGGTACCTGACTATTGCTAATATCTCAGTTGTATGTACACACTTAGTATGTTTGAACAAGTGTTGGGTGTATGATCATGTAGCAGTATTTGTCATAGCACATACGATACCTGACTATTGCTACTATCTCAGTTGTATGTACAAGCGTAGTATGTTTCAACAAGTGTTGGGTGTATGATCATGCAGCAGTATTTGTCATAGCACACATGGTACCTGACTATTGCTACTATCTGTTTTATCCACAAACATAGTATGTTTGGGCAAGTGTTGGTTGTGTGATTATACAGCAGTATCTATCATGGCACACATGGGAATACCTGACTTTTGCTACTATCTCTGTTGTATCCAAACACATAGTATGTTTCAACAACTGTTGGATGTATGATCATGCAGCAGTATCTGTCATGGCACACACAATACCTGACTATTGCTACTATCTCTGTTGTATCTACACACTTAGTATGTTTGAACAAGTGTTGGATGTATGATCATACAGCAATATTTCTCAGGCTACACACTGTACCTGACTATTGCTATTATCTCAGTTGTATCTACACACTTAGTATGTTTGAACAAGTGTTGGATGTATGATCATGCAGCAGTATTTGTCATGGTACACAGGGTACCTGAGTATTCCTACTATCTCAGTTGTATCTACACATGTAGTATGTTTGAACAAGCTTTGGATGTATGAACATACAGCAGTATCTCTCATGGTAAACACGGAACCTGACTTTTGCTACTGTCTCAGTTGTATCTACACACTTAGTACGTTTGAACAAGTGTTGGATGTATGATCATACAGCAGTATTTGTCATTGCACACATGGTACCTCACTATTGCTGCTATCTCAGTTGTATGTACACATGTTGTATGTTTGAACAAATGTTGGGTGTATGATCATACTGCAGTAATTGTCATGGTACACATGGTACCTGACTATTGCTACTATCTCAGTTGTATCCACACACGCAGTATGTTTGAACAAGTGTTGGGTGTATGACCATACAGCAGTATCTGTCATGGCACACATGAGAATACTTGACTATTGCTATTATCTCTGCTGTTTCCACACACGTAGTACGTTTGAACAAGTGTTGGCTGTGTGATAATAAACCCGTGTCTGTCATAGCACAAACAGTACCTGACTATTGCTACTATCACAGTTGTATCTACACACATAGTATATTTGAACAAGTGTTGTATATATGATCATACAGCAGTATCTGTCATGGCACACATGGTACCTGAAAATTGCTACTATCTCAATTGTATCCACACACTTACTATGTTTGAACAAGTGTTGGATGTATGATGATGCAGCAGTATTTGTCATTGCACACACGGTACCTGACTATTGCTGCTATCTCAGTTTTATCTGCACACGTTGTATTATTAAACAAGTGCTAGATATATGATCATACAGTAGTAATTGTCACTGCACACATGGTTCCTGTCTATTGCTTCTATCACAGTTGTATCCACACACTTAGTATATTTGAACAAGTGTTCAGTGTATGATCATACACCAGTATCTGAATTGGCCCACATGGGAGAACATGACTATTGCCACTATATCTTTTGTATTCACAATCATAGTATGTTTAACAACTGTTGGATGTATGACCATACAGCAGTTAGTACTTTTGAACAATTGTTGATTGCATGATCATGCAGCAGTATTTGTCATTGTGCACACGGTACCAGACTATTGCTACTATCTCAGTCGTAGCAACACACGTAGTATGTTTGAACAAGTGTTGGATGTATGATCATGCAGCTGTATCTGTCATGACACACAGGGTACCTGAGTAATGCTATCTCAGTTGTATCCACATACTTAGTATGTTTGAACAATTGTTGGATGTATGATCATGCAGCAGTATTTGTCACTACACACACGGTACCCGACTATTGCTACTATCTCAGTTGTAGCAACACACATAGTATGTTTGAAAAAATTTTGGATGTGTGATCATGCAGCTGTATCTGTCATGGCACACACGGTACATGCGTAATGCTATCTCAGTTGTATCCACACACGTGGTATGTTTTAACAACTGTTGGATGTATGATCATACAGCAGTAACTGCTATGGCACACACAGTACCTGACTATTGCTACTATCTCAGTTGTATCCACACACTTAGTATGTTTGAACAAGTGTTGGATGTATGATCATGCAGCAGTATTTGTCACCGCACACACAGTACCTGACTATTGCTACTATCTCAATTGTATCCACACACGTAGTATGTTTAAAAAAGTGTTGGATGTATGATCATGCAGCTGTATCTGTCATGGCACACACAGTACATGAGTAATGCTTTCTCAGTTGTATCCACACACGTAGTATGTTTTAACAACTGTTGGATGTATGATCATACAGCCGTATCTGTTATGGAACACACAGTATATGACTATCGCTACTATCTCAGTTGTATCCACACACTTAGTATGTTTGAACAAGTGTTGGATGTATGATCATGCAGCACTATTTGTCACTGCACACATGGTACCTGACTATTGCTACTATCTCAATTGTATCCACACACATGCTATGTTTGAACAAGTGTTGGATGTATGATCATGCAGCAGTATCTCTCATGGCATGCACGGCACCTGACTATTGCTACTATCTCAGTTGTGTCCACACGCGTAGTATGTTTGAACAAGCGTTAGATGTATGATCATACAGCAGTATCTCTCATGGTAAACACGGAACCTGACTATTGCTACTATCTCACTTGTATCTACACACTTAGTACGTTTGAACAAGTGTTGGATGTATGATCATACAGCTGTATTTGTCATTGCACACACGGTACCTGACTATTGCTAATATCTCAGTTGTATGTACACACTTAGTATGTTTGAACAAGTGTTGGGTGTATGATCATGTAGCAGTATTTGTCATAGCACATACGATACCTGACTATTGCTACTATCTCAGTTGTATGTACAAACGTAGTATGTTTCAACAAGTGTTGGGTGTATGATCATGCAGCAGTATTTGTCATAGCACACATGGTACCTGACTATTGCTACTATCTGTTTTATCCACAAACATAGTATGTTTGGGCAAGTGTTGGTTGTGTGATTATACAGCAGTATCTATCATGGCACACATGGGAATACCTGACTTTTGCTACTATCTCTGTTGTATCCAAACACATAGTATGTTTCAACAACTGTTGGATGTATGATCATGCAGCAGTATCTGTCATGGCACACACAATACCTGACTATTGCTACTATCTCTGTTGTATCTACACACTTAGTATGTTTGAACAAGTGTTGGATGTATGATCATACAGCAATATTTCTCAGGCTACACACTGTACCTGACTATTGCTATTATCTCAGTTGTATCTACACACTTAGTATGTTTGAACAAGTGTTGGATGTATGATCATGCAGCAGTATTTGTCATGGTACACAGGGTACCTGAGTATTCCTACTATCTCAGTTGTATCTACACATGTAGTATGTTTGAACAAGCATTGGATGTATGATCATACAGCAGTATCTCTCATGGTAAACACTGAACCTGACTGTTGCTACTATCTCAGTTGTATCTACACACTTAGTACGTTTGAACAAGTGTTGGATGTATGATCATACAGCAGTATTTGTCATTGCACACATGGTACCTCACTATTGCTGCTATCTCAGTTGTATGTACACATGTTGTATGTTTGAACAAATGTTGGGTGTATGATCATACTGCAGTAATTGTCATGGTACACATGGTACCTGACTATTGCTACTATCTCAGTTGTATCCACACACGCAGTATGTTTGAACAAGTGTTGGGTGTATGACCATACAGCAGTATCTGTCATGGCACACATGAGAATACTTGACTATTGCTATTATCTCTGTTGTTTCCACACACGTAGTACGTTTGAACAAGTGTTGGCTGTGTGATAATAAACCCGTGTCTGTCATAGCACAAACAGTACCTGACTATTGCTACTATCACAGTTGTATCTACACACATAGTATATTTGAACAAGTGTTGTATATATGATCATACAGCAGTATCTGTCATGGCACACATGGTACCTGAAAATTGCTACTATCTCAATTGTATCCACACACTTACTATGTTTGAACAAGTGTTGGATGTATGATGATGCAGCAGTATTTGTCATTGCACACACGGTACCTGACTATTGCTGCTATCTCAGTTTTATCTGCACACGTTGTATTATTAAACAAGTGCTAGATATATGATCATACAGTAGTAATTGTCACTGCACACATGGTTCCTGTCTATTGCTTCTATCACAGTTGTATCCACACACTTAGTATATTTGAACAAGTGTTCAGTGTATGATCATACACCAGTATCTGAATTGGCCCACATGGGAGAACATGACTATTGCCACTATATCTTTTGTATTCACAATCATAGTATGTTTAACAACTGTTGGATGTATGACCATACAGCAGTTAGTACTTTTGAACAATTGTTGATTGCATGATCATGCAGCAGTATTTGTCATTGTGCACACGGTACCAGACTATTGCTACTATCTCAGTTGTAGCAACACACGTAGTATGTTTGAACAAGTGTTGGATGTATGATCATGCAGCTGTATCTGTCATGACACACAGGGTACCTGAGTAATGCTATCTCAGTTGTATCCACATACTTAGTATGTTTGAACAATTGTTGGATGTATGATCATGCAGCAGTATTTGTCACTACACACACGGTACCCGACTATTGCTACTATCTCAGTTGTAGCAACACACATAGTATGTTTGAAAAAATTTTGGATGTGTGATCATGCAGCTGTATCTGTCATGGCACACACGGTACATGCGTAATGCTATCTCAGTTGTATCCACACACGTGGTATGTTTTAACAGCTGTTGGATGTATGATCATACAGCAGTAACTGCTATGGCACACACAGTACCTGACTATTGCTGCTATCTCAGTTGTATCCACACACTTAGTATGTTTGAACAAGTGTTGGATGTATGATCATGCAGCAGTATTTGTCACTGCACACATAGTGCCTGACTATTGCTACTATCTCAATTGTATCTGCACACGTAGTATGTTTGAACAATGGTTGGATGTATGATCATGCAGCTGTATCTGTCATGGTGCACACGGTACATGAGTAATGCTTTCTCAGTTGTAGCCACACATGTAGTATGTTTTAACAACTGTTGGATATATGATCATACAGCAGTATCTGTTATGGCACACACAGTACCTGACTATTGCTACTATCTCAGTTGTATCCACACACTCTATATGTTTGAACAAGTGTTGGATGTGTGATCATGCAGCAGTATTTGTCAGTGCACACACGGTACCTGACTATTGCTACTATCTCAATTGTATCCACACACGTAGTATGTTTGAGCAAGTGTTGGATGTATGATCATGTAGCAGTATCTCTCATGGCATGCAAGGCACCTGACTATTGCTACTATCTCAGTTGTATCCGCACACGTAGTATGTTTGAACAAGTGTTGGATATATGATCATACAGCAGTATCTGTCATGGTACACACAGTACCTGACTATTGCTACTATCTCAGTTGTATCCACACACTTAGTATATTTGAACAAGTGTTGGATGTATGATCATGCAGCTGTATTTGTCATTGCAAACATGGCACCTGACTATTGCTTCTATCTCAGTTGTATGTACACACGTAGTATGTTTGAACAAGTGTTGGGTGTATGATCATGTAGCAGTATTTGTCATAGCACACACGATACCTGACTATTGCTACTATCTCAGTTGTATGTACAAACGTAGTATGTTTCAACAAGTGTTGGGTGTATGATCATGCAGCAGTATTTGTCATAGCACACATGGTACCTGACTATTGCTACTATCTCTGTTGTATCCACAAACATAGTATGTTTGGGCAAGTGTTGGGTGTGTGATTATACAGCAGTATCTATCATGGCACACATGGGAATACCTGACTTTTGCTACTATCTCAGTTGTATCCACACACTTAGTATGTTTGAATAAGTGTTGGATGTATGACCATGCAGCTGTATTTGTCATTGCACACACGGTACCTGACTATTACTACTATCTCACATGTAGTATGTTTGAACAAGTGTTGGGTGTATGATCATACAGCAGTATTTGTCAGGGTACACACTGTACCTGACTATTGCTATTATATCAGTTGTATCTACACACTTAGTATGTTTGAACAAGTGTTGGATGTATGATCATGCAGCAGTATTTGTCATGGTACACAGGGCACCTGAGTATTCCTACTATCTCAGTTGTATCTACACATGTAGTATGTTTGAACAAGCGTAAAAATGCACTGAGTAGGCATGTATTAGATAAAGGAGAGGACCACACATTCAAGTTTACAATTATAGATCAGGTGGAATTGACAGTGTATGGAGGTAACTGGAAAACTTTTTTATCTTACAAGGAGAGTGAGTGGCAAATCATTTGTGATGCCACATCCCCTCCCGGTCTAAACGATTTTATTAGTATCAAACCTTTTTTAGTTTTGGACCGGGAATGATATTTTTAGTATTATCATTACCAACATTATTATTATTATTATCATACAATTATTTACACAATCACTAGGATTACAGTATTATTATATGTCCTTTTTAATAATCAATAAATAGGGTAGGATATATTATATGAATATGAATTGGTTTCATTATGACACACAAATGTTTGTATGTACTGGTATTTAGGGCATATGTCCCAGTTTTCAGATGCATAGGTCAGGAATTGATGCAAACTTATTTAAATACTTTTTTAAATACTTAAATATTTGTTTTATAAAATGTTTTTAAGACATATTGTTAATTAACTGTTGTTTTTGGCGCCAAACTAAGTACAAAAGGGGTGTGCCAAGTGTTAATGGTGGTTCTGATGAAATCTGAGAGAGTCAGATGAAAGCGCTCAACCACTAAAACATATGTCTATGGAGTGTTCTGTGTTTTACAATAAACCTGAGTTATTTACGGACAACGGAGTTTCTTTGTGAAACAGGAGTGTGACTGCAGTTGGAAGATTCTAATTTCAATAACATTTTTTCCTGTTCGAGCTGTGGACCCGAGATCTGCTTTTTTCGAATTTGGTGAATTTACATATTTACTTTACGTTGTTTTCTCGAATGGCTGAAACCGGGTCTCCATCGGCTTCATTGGGCAGGGAGGACTACACTAAACTTCGTGCGGATGTCACGTCATTGCAGAGCGACGTCAGCAGACTGTTAGAGTTAGTAGGGAAGCTCTCGGAGAGCGTGCAGCAGGGAAGAGCAAACGGCTCTCAAATGCGTAAAGCAGCGAGGGAATCCTTATCGAGAAGTCATTCCAATTTGGTCTACTCAGAAAACGAAGACGACATACCGAATGGACAAGGTTTTAATAAACCTACCGGAACGCCAAAAACTTCAAAAACTGATTTGGACTTGGACATAAGGGAAGCGGATGTTAATTTAACACCAAATGGGGACTTTACATTTGACCTTAGCCTACTACAACAAGAAGAGGCGGTCAGAGTGGGGGCTAAACCGAAGAATAAGGCACTACCTAGATCGTATTCTGCTTCACTTATTTCGAGGCCACAGCAGAAGAAAGGTATTGACTCTAGAGAGAATATTTTATTCCCATGTCATGTTGATAAAACTATTAACAAACCAGGACAGTATTCTGTAAGCAATAGTAAAAACGGCAAACAGACTTATGGTGTTAGTGATTGTTTAAATAATTTTTTTACTGAAAAAGTGGATTATTTTGACAACAACAATGCTGAATTTAATAGAGATTTTAATGAAGGGTATTTTGAACCCATTAAAGAGAAGATAAACATAATGGGTAAAAAATTAATTTTATTGAAAAGTGTCAAAATTGACAATGCATATTTGGACAAATGTTTAAAACTGGGTATTGTGCCAAAAGGTATCCGATTTTTTAAGCTGCCTTTAGGTATAAAATATACGGAAGAAAGTATTGGTGAATTTAATGAGTTGTTTGACAGTTTTGGATTCAACTTTATTAAAAAATTAATGAAATTCAATGATGCAAAAATCTCTGGATTAATGAATGAAATTGAAATTGTGAATGAAGAAATTGTGCAAAGTGTTAATTTTGATGAATGGCAGGACTTATATTATAAACAATTTGTTTATGCTGAAAACAAGGCTAAAAATGTTTATAACAGAAAGGTTAAGAAACTGGAGAGGGATATTGAGTTATATAAAGAACATAAAGTATATGTGTGGCCACGTCCAAACATAGGTAGAGAAGGTCGAGACCGACTTTACTCTATGAGAAATGATAGGACTAGTGAATATTCAAATTTTCAAGGAGGGAGATATCACCCAGCACCAAAGCAATACCAGAGGAAACATTAAAATCTAATGAGAAAGATTTTAATTTTATTCTTTCAAAAGAAATTGATTGTTTAAAGGGCCTTAATGTACTTAACACACTCAACACTGAAAATAATTTGAGTGACATTACACAAAAGGAAGGCCATATTAGTTCTAATAATGTTGAAAGAACCTCTCATAATCCAGAGGAAGTACTTTACAATACAGACCTTTTCACTCAAAACAAACAGGGTCCTTTGGTTTCAACCTTTGCAGGTTTCAAGGTCTATAATTATACCGAATTTTTTGTGTCTCAAGATTTTTACAACCTATTTAGTAAGGGAATGAAATACATTCCCACTGTGAAATTTAATCTTGTGGATATGGTGAAAGAAATAAAAATGTTCTGCCGAAGACTTAATTTGGCTTTACAATTTCAAGATAGGGAAGATGTTGCTTCAGGTAGTGCAAACCATATTTCACGACTATGTAAAAGGAGTGTTTATATACCCAATTCCCACCCACAAATAGCTATCTTTGAGAAAATGGTAGTCAAAGATATTTATAGATTACATAGAGACATTTATAAGACCAACTTTTGGAGTTCTATGTTTAAAGATAATTTAACCACAGGGGAGAGAGACTGTTTACAACAAGTCGTGAATAACAAAAATATTAGATTAATGAAACCTGACAAGGGTGGGGGCATTATTATTTTTGACACTTCCAATTATACCAAAGCAATACATGACATTCTTTTTTCATCAAATAACTATGAAGAAGTTTCAATAAATCAGATAAATATAGGCTATCATAGGATAGACCTAGTGATTGAAGAATATTTATTGGACAACCGTATAACCAATGAGACTTACAACTTTTTGAGAACGGAACACCCAAGAATGGCCCATATTTTCGGAATTCCGAAGATCCACAAGTCATTAGAGACACCACCATTCAGGCCGATCATTGCAGGTTCTCATTCCAAAACGTACAATTTGGGTGTTGCGATTGACCAGTGGACAAAGCACATTTATAATTTAGTGCCTCATCTTATAAAGGACTCATGGGAGTTTTTGAGTAGATTAACTGTTGAAGTATGGTCAGATGAAATAACATTTTTAACAATAGACGTACAAGATTTATTTTCTTGTATTCCATACACTACAGGTTTGGAATATTTTGAGAATAGTCTGAAAAGGTACTCAGGATTAAGTTGGGACAAAATTTCTCTAATCTTGGACATGATGGGGTTAATTTTGGACCACAATTACATTGAATTTGAAGGAGAATTTTTCAGGCAAACCAGGGGAGTGGCTATGGGGGCATCTTGTGCCCCCATCTTCGCTAACCTGGTTATGCTTGAATGGGAAAACCAATTTCTCTTCACTAGTGAATTTTTTAAGAACATCACTTTATATTCAAGATTTTTGGACGACATATTTATTATATGGAAGGGCCCGACTGAAGATATTCCTAGATTCATTGATTTTATTAACACCAGTACTGATTTTTTAAGATTTACTTTCAAAAAAGAATCAATTGGTATAGCTTATTTAGATACATTTATCAGTACATCTCCACAAGGTTTTATTTCAAAGATACACAGGAAATCCACATTTTCAAATGATTACATTGAATTTGGCAGCTGTCACCCTAAGCACATTTTTAAGAACATTCTAAAGGGACAGTGCATCAGGGCAGCAAGGATGTCATCTACAAAATATATCATGGAGAAAGAAATTGAGGGTATTGCTAGGATGTTTTTAGAAAGAAACTACCCAAGTAGAATGGTGGAAGAAGTAACGCTCTTTGTTAAAAAGAATTGGAACATCTAATACAAGCCTTTACTAGGTGTCCACTTTGAGCCCAAGAACAAAAAGATCTATTCAGGATTTAACTCGACAGTCTGTGTAACAAGATTTAACCCATATTCAAACATAGTGAAAGACATTCTCAAAAGATATTGGGAATTGTTAATCTCTACAGATAATATTAAAACACATATAGGGAGTCAATTGACTTGTGTATTTAAAACTGCACCAAACTTGAAAAAATTATTAGAGTTACAATCAAATAACAAAAACAACAATAAGATTTGGAGTGGGACAAAAAAGTGTGGATGTTGCAATTACTGTAAAAACATCAATGAGAATAAAATTATTAGATTAGACAACTTTTTAAAAACCAGATTGAAGAGCATCAAGGGCAATTGTAACAGTCAAAGGGTGGTGTACCTTGCTGTGTGTACCATCTGTTCTGCCTACTATGTAGGCAAAACGGAGAGGAAACTCAAAGCAAGGATATATGAACACCTATACAAAATAAAGAAAAAGGACACTAAAAATGCACTGAGTAGGCATGTATTAGATAAAGGAGAGGACCACACATTCAAGTTTACAATTATAGATCAGATGGAATTGACAGTGTATGGAGGTAACTGGAAAACTTTTTTATCTTACAAGGAGAGTGAGTGGCAAATCATTTGTGATGCCACATCCCCTCCCGGTCTAAACGATTTTATTAGTATCAAACCTTTTTTAGTTTTGGACCGGGAATGATATTTTTAGTATTATCATTACCAACATTATTATTATTATTATCATACAATTATTTACACAATCACTAGGATTACAGTATTATTATATGTCCTTTTTAATAATCAATAAATAGGGTAGGATATATATTATATGAATATGAATTGGTTTCATTATGACACACAAATGTTTGTATGTACTGGTATTTAGGGCATATGTCCCAGTTTTCAGATGCATAGGTCAGGAATTGATGCAAACTTATTTAAATACTTTTTTTAAATACTTAAATATTTGTTTTATAAAATGTTTTTAAGACATATTGTTAATTAACTGTTGTTTTTGGCGCCAACCTAAGTACAAAAGGGGTGTGCCAAGTGTTAATGGTGGTTCTGATAAAATCTGAGAGAGTCAGATGAAAGCGCTCAACCACTAAAACATATGTCTATGGAGTGTTCTGTATTTTACAATGAACCTGAGTTATTTACGGACAACGGAGTTTCTTTGTGAAACAGGAGTGTGACTGCAGTTGGAAGATTCTAATTTCAATAACATTTTTTCCTGTTCGAGCTGTGGACCCGAGATCTGCTTTTTTCGAAATTGGTGATTTTACATATTTATTTTACAATGTTTGAACAAGTGTTGGATGTATGATCATGCAGCAGTATTTGTCACTGCACACACGGTACCTGACTATTGCTACTATCTCAGTTGTAGCTACACACGTAGTATGTTTGAACAAATTTTGGATGTGTGATCATGCAGCTGTATCTGTCATGGCACACACGGTACATGCGTAATGCTATCTCAGTTGTATCCACACACGTGGTATGTTTTAACAACTGTTGGATGTATGATCATACAGCAGTATCTGTTATGGCACACACAGTACCTGACTATTGCTACTATCTCAGTTGTATCCACACACTTAGTATGTTTGAACAAGTGTTGGATGTATGATCATGCAGCAGTATTTGTCACTGCACACATGGTGCCTGACTATTGCTACTATATCAATTGTATCCACACACGTAGTATGTTTGAACAAGGGTTGGATGTATGATCATGCAGCTGTATCTGTCATGGCGCACATGGTACATGAGTAATGCTTTCTCAGTTGTATCCACACATGTAGTATGTTTTAACAACTGTTGGATGTATGATCATACAGCAGTATCTGTTATGGCACACACAGTACCTGACTGTTGCTACTATCTCAGTTGTATCCACACACTTAATATGTTTGAACAAGTGTTGGATGTGTGATCATGCAACAGTATTTGTCACTGCACACACAGTACCTGACTATTGCTACTATCTCAGTTGTATCCACACACTTAATATGTTTGAACAAGTGTTGGATGTATGATCATGCAGCTGTATTTGTCATTGCAAACATGGTACCTGACTATTGCTTCTATCTCAGTTGTATGTACACACGTAGTATGTTTGAACAAGTGTTGGGTGTATGATCATGTAGCAGTATTTGTCATAGCACACACGATACCTGACTATTGCTACTATCTCAGTTGTATGTACAAAAGTAGTATATTTCAACAAGTGTTGGGTGTATGATCATGCAGCAGTATTTGTCATAGCACACATGGTACCTGACTATTGTTGCTATCTTTGTTGTATCCACAAACATAGTATGTTTGAACAAGTATTGGATGTATGATCATGCAGCAGTATTTGTCATGGTACACAGGGTACCTGAGTATTCCTACTACCTCAGTTGTATCTACACATGTAGTATGTTTGAACAAGCGTTGGATGTATGATCATACAGCAGTATCTCTCATGGTAAACATGGAACCTGACCATTGCTACTATCTCAGTTGTATCTACACACTTAGTACGTTTGAACAAGTGTTGGATGTATAATCATACAGCAGTATTTGTCATTGCACACATGGTACCTCACTATTGCTACTATCTCAGTTGTATCTACACATGTAGTATGTTTGAACAAGTGTTGGGTGTATGATCATACTGCAGTAATTGTCATGGTACACACGGTACCTGACTATTGCTACTATCTCAGTTTTAGCTACACACGTAGTATGTTTGAACAAGTTTTGGATGTATGATCATGCAGCTGTATCTGTCATGGCACACACGGTATATGAGTAATGCTTTCTCAGTTGTATCCACACACGTGGTATGTTTTAACAACTGTTGGATGTATGATCATACAGCAGTATCTGTTATGGCACACACAGTACCTGACTATTGCTACTATTTCAGTTGTATCCACACACTCAGTATGTTTGAACAAGTGTTGTATGTATGATCATGCAGCAGTATCTATCATGGTAGACACGGTACCTGACTATTGCTACTATCCCAGTTGTATCCACACACTTAGTATATTTGAACAAGTGTTGGATGTATGATCATGCAGCTGTATTTGTCATTGCACACATGGTTCCTGACTATTGCTACTATCTCAGTTGTATGTACACACGTAGTATGTTTGAACAAGTGTTGGGTGTATGATCATGTATCAGTATTTGTCATAGCACACACGATACCTAACTATTGCTACTATCTCAGTTGTATGAACAAACGTAGTATGTTTCAACAAGTGTTGGGTGTATGATTATGCAGCAGTATTTGTCATAGCACACATGGTACCTGACTATTGCTGCTATCTCTGTTGTATCCACAAACATAGTATGTTTGGGCAAGTGTTGGGTGTGTGATTATACAGCAGCATCTATCATGGCACACATGGGAATACCTGACTTTTGCTACTATCTCAGTTGTATCCACACACGTAGTATGTTTGAACAACTGTTGGATGTATGATCATACAGCAGTATTTGTCATGGCACACATGGGAATACCTTACTATTGCTACTATTTCTGTTGTATCCACACGCGTAGTATGTTTAAACAAGCGTTGGATGTATGATCATACAGCAGTATCTCTCATGGTAGACACGGAACCTGACTATTGCTACTATCTCAGTTGTATCTACACACTTAGCACGTTTGAACAAGTGTTGGATGTATGATCATACAGCAGTATTTTTCATTGCACACATGGTACCTCACTATTGCTACTATCTCAGTTGTATCTACACATGTAGTATGTTTGAACAAGTGTTGGGTGTATGATCATACTGCAGTAATTGTCATGGTACACACGGTACCCGACTATTGCAACTATCTCAGTTGCAGCTACACACGTAGTATGCTTGAACAAGTTTTGGATGTATGATCATGCAGCTGTATCTGTTATGGCACACACGGTAAATGAGTAATGCTATCTCAGTTGTATCCACACACGTGGTATGTTTTAACAACTGTTGGATGTATGATCATACAGCAGTATCTGTTATGGCACACACAGTACCTGACTATTGCTACTATTTCAGTTGTATCCACACACTTAGTATGTCTGAACAAGTGTTGGATGTATGATCATGCAGCAGTATTTGTCACTGCACACACGGTACCTGACTATTGCTACTATCTCAATTGTATCCACACACGTAGTATGTTTAAAAAAGTGTTGGATGTATGATCATGCAGCTCTATCTGCCATGGCACACACTGTACATGAGTAATGCTTTCTCAGTTGTATCCACACACGTAGTATGTTTTAACAACTGTTGGATGTATGATCATACAGCCGTATCTGTTATGGAACACACAGTACCTGACTATCGCTACTATCTCAGTTGTATCCACACACTTAGTATGTTTGAACAAGTGTTGGATGTATGATCATGCAGCAGTATTTGTCACTGTACACATGGTACCTGACTATTGCTACTATCTCAATTGTATCCACACACATAGTATGTTTGAACATGTGTTGGATGTATGATCATGCAGCAGTATCTCTCATGGCATGCACGGCACCTGACTATTGCTACTATCTCAGTTGTGTCCACACGCGTAGTATGTTTGAACAAGCGTTAGATGTCTGATCATACAGCAGTATCTCTCATGGTAAACACGGAACCTGACTATTGCTACTACCTCAGTTGCATCTACACACTTAGTACGTTTGAACAAGTGTTGGATGTATGATCATACAGCAGTATTTGTCATTGCGCACATGGTACCTCACTATTGCTACTATCTCAGTTGTATCTACACATGTAGTATGTTTGAACAAGTATTGGGTGTATGATCATACTGCAGTAATTGTCATGGTACACACGGTACCTGACTATTGCTACTATCTCAGTTGTAGCTACACACATAGTATGTTTTAACAAGTTTTGGATGTATGATAATGCAGCTGTATCTGTTATGGCACACACGGTACATGAGTAATGCTATCTCAATTGTATCCACACACGTTTTATGTTTTATCAAGTGTTGGATGTATGATCATACAGCAGTATCTGTTATGGCACACACACTACCTGACTATTGCTACTATTTCAGTTGTATCCACACACTTAGTATGTTTGAACAAGTGTTGGATGTATGATCATGCAGCAGTATTTGTCACCACACACACAGTACCTGACTATTGCTACTATCTCAATTGTATCCACACACGTAGTATGTTTAAAAAAGTGTTGGATGTATGATCATGCAGCTGTATCTGTCATGGCACACATGGTACATCAGTAATGCTTTCTCAGTTGTATCCACACACGTAGTATGTTTTAACAACTGTTGGATGTATGATCATACAGCCGTATCTGTTATGGAACACACAGTACCTGACTATCGCTACTATCTCAGTTGTATCCACACACTTAGTATGTTTGAACAAGTGTTGGATGTATGATCATGCAGAGTATTTGTCACTGCACACATGGTACCTGACTATTGCTACTATCTCAATTGTATCCACACACTTAGTATGTTTCAACAAGTGTTGGATGTATCATCATGCAGCAGTATCTCTCATGGCATGCACGGCACCTGACTATTGCTACTATCTCAGCTGTGTCCACACACGTAGTATGTTTGAACAAGTGTTGGATATATGATCATAGAGCAGTATCTGTCATGGCACACATGGTACCTGCCTATTGCTACTATCTCAGTTGTATCCACACACTTAGTATATTTGAACAAGTGTTGGATGTATGATCATACAGCTGTATTTGTCATTGCACACACGGTGCCTGACTATTACTACTATCTCAGTTGTATGTACAGACGTAGTATGTTTGAACAAGTGTTGGGTGTATGATCATGTAGCAGTATTTGTCATAGCACACACGATACCTGACTATTGCTACTATCTCAGTTATATCTACAAATGTAGTATGTTTCAACAAGTGTTGGGTGTATGATCATGCAGCAGTATTTGTCATAGCACACATGGTACCTGACTATTGCTGCTATCTCTGTTGTATCCACAAACATAGTATGTTTGGGCAAGTGTTGGGTGTGTGATTATACAGCAGTATCTATCATGGCACACATGGGAATACCTGACTTTTGCTACTATCTCTGTTTATCCACACACGTAGTATGTTTGAACAACTGTTGGATGTATGATCATGCAGCAGTATTTGTCACCGCACACATGGTACCTGAATATTGCTACTATCTCAATTGTATCCACACACGTAGTATGTTTTAACAACTGTTGGATGTATGATCATACAGCAGTATCTGTTATGGCACACACAGTACCTGACTATTGCTACTATTTCAGTTGTATCCACACACTTAGTATGTTTGAACAAGTGTTGGATGTATGATCATGCAGCAGTATTTGTCACCGCACACATGGTACCTGACTATTGCTACTACCTCAGTTGTATCCACACACGTAGTATGTTTTAACAACTGTTGGATGTATGATCATACAGCTGTATCTGTTATGGAACACACAGTATCTGACTATTGCTACTATCTCAGTTGTATCCACACACTTAGTATGTTTGAACAAGTGTTGGATGTATGATCATGCAGCAGTATTTGTCACTGCACACATGGTACCTGACTATTGCTACTATCTCAATTGTATCCACACACATAGTATGTTTGAACAAGTGTTGGATGTATGATCATGCAGCAGTATCTCTCATGGCATGCATGGCACCTGACTATTGCTACTATCTCAGTTGTGTCCACACACGTAGTATGTTTGAACAAGTGTTGGATATATGATCATACAGCAGTATCTGTCATGGCACACATGGTACCTGACTAGTGCTACTATCTCAGTTGTATCCACACACTTAGTATATTTGAACAAGTGTTGGATGTATGATCATACAGCTGTATTTGTCATTGCACATACGGTGCCTGACTATTACTACTATCTCAGTTGTATGTACAGACGTAGTATGTTTGAACAAGTGTTGGGTGTATGATCATGTAGCAGTATTTGTCATAGCACACACGATACCTGACTATTGCTACTATCTTAGTTGTATCTACAAACGTAGTATGTTTCAACAAATGTTGGGTGTATGATCATGCAGCAGTATTTGTCATAGCACACATGGTACCTGACTATTGTTGCTATCTCTGTTGTATCCACAAACATAGTATGTTTGGGCAAGTGTTGGGTCTGTGATTATACAGCAGTATCTATCATGGCACACATTGGAATACCTGACTTTTGCTACTATCTCTGTTTATCCACACACGTAGTATGTTTGAACAACTGTTGGATGTATGATCATACAGTAGTATTTGTCATGGCACACATGGGAATACCCTACTATTGCTACTATTTCTGTTGTATCCACACACGTAGTATGTTTGAACAAGTGTTGGATGTATGATCATGCAGCAGTATCTGTCATGGCACACACAGTACCTGACTATTGCTACTATCTCAGTTGTATCTACACATTTAGTACGTTTGAACAAGTGTTGGATGTATGATCATACAGCAGTATTTGTCATTGCACACACGGTACCTGACTATTGCTACTATCTCAATTGTATCCACACACGTAGTATGTTTGAACAGGTGTTGGATGTATGATCATGCAGCTGTATCTGTCATGGCACACACAGTACATGAGTAATGCTATCTCAGTTGTATCCACACACATAGTATGTTTGAACAAGTGTTGGATGTATGATCATGCAGCAGTATTTGTCATAGCACACACGGTACCTGACCATTGCTACTATCTCAGTTGTATCTACACATGTAGTATGTTTAACAAGTGTTGGATGTATGATTATACAGCAGTATTTGTCATGGTACACATGGTACCTGACTTTTGCTACTATCTCAGTTGTATCTACATACATAGTATGTTTGAACAAGTGTTGGATGTATGATCCTACAGTAGTATTTGTCATGGTACACACGGTACCTGACTATTGCTACTATCTGAGTTGTATCTACACACGTAGTATATTTGAACAAGTGTTGTATATATGATCATACAGCAGTATCTGTCATGGCACACACGGTACCTCACTATTGCTACTATCTCAGTTGTATCCACACACATAGTATGTTTGAACAAGTGTTGGATGTATGATCATGCAGCAGTATCTGTCATGGCACGCACAGTACCTGACTATTGCTACTATCTCAGTTGTATCTACAAACTTAGTATGTTTGAACAAGTGTTGGATGTATCAGCATGCAGCAGTATTTGTCATGGTACACACGGTACCTGACTATTGCTATTATCTCAGTTGTATCTACACACTTAGTACGTTTGAACAAGTGTTGGATGTGTGATCATACAGCAGTATTTGTCATTGTACACATGGTACCTGACTATCGCTACTATCTCAGTTGTATCTACGCATGTAGTATGTTTGAACAAGTGTTGGGTGTATGATCATACAGCAGTAATTGTCATGGTACACATGGTACCTGACTATTGCTACTATCTCAGTTGTATCCACACACGTAGTATGTTTGAACAAATGTTGGGTGTATGACCATACAGCAGTATCTGTCATGGCACACATGAGAATACCTGACTATTGCTACTATTTCTGTTGTTTCCACACACGTACTATGTTTGAACAAGTGTTGGCTGTGTGATAATACAGCAGTATCTGTCATAGCACACACGGTACCTGACTTTTGCTACTTTCTCTGTTATATCCACACATGTAGTATGTTTGCACAAGTGTTGGATGTATGATCATGCAGCAGTAATTGTCATTGCACATGGGCATGGAGGTGCCAGTGTAACTCCTGGCAGAGCCACTTCCCGTGTTCGAGGCCGGGGATGGTGAACTGTCAAATCTACTATGTACGGTCCAAAGCTGTCCAAGATATATGCATGTAGGGCTAGCACTCGGCTTGACTGTTTACTCACACACACTAGCACACCACTGTCATTTTCAGGTCACCTACAGACACACACAGCACTCTCCATGGCCCATCTAACCCCCACCCCTTCCTAACTCACACACATGCTGTCAACCATTTGGGTCAGCCTAGGCCTCATGCACCCTCACACAACACTCTGTGCATGTGATGATACCTGTGCCACATCCTTGTCATCCTTGCCATTGATGCAGGGAAATAAAGCTATGTGTCTGAGGCACAGGGTGACTATATTAGTTAATATGTACTTGTGTAATGCAGTATTGTTTTGCCATGCCATTTGTAGTGGTCACCAACAGATACTGTATGCTGGCATGTGTCATGAGTATGCAATGTACTTTGGTGTACCTTATGTTGTATGATGTTATAATGGCTGTATACTTACATGATGACAGGTGTGTCATAGACCTGTTTATGTTTCTGTTTCGGGGGTTTGTTAGGATAATCTATGGATACACTGTGGCAATGAAGTAGCACAGGATGGTATGACAGCACAGCAGAAATATGTCTTCAGCAAGGTACAGCACTATAAGTGCATGGCTCCATAGGTTCATACGTGTATAACAGGATAACAGGATAGCAAGGTACAGCACTATAAGTGCATGGGTCCATAGGTTCATATATGTATAACAGGATAACAAGGTACAGCACTATAAGTGCATGGTTGCATAGGTTCATACGTGTATAACAGGCTAACAAGGACAATGGCATCATTCAGCGTATTCATGCATACCTAATCTGTGAACAGGTCTGCTACCTTTGATACATGTCACCAGGGTTTTTGGAACTCAGACATCTATAAGCTGTGGTGATGGTGGTGACCCATCTGCAAATAACATGTGTCGAGTACAGACAGTTTCCCAATACTAGTTATGATTGTCGTACTCTGCATCCCAGTGTGTAATCTGCACATGATGTGTGTCACAGCAGATGTGTGCTTCACATGCATGGGGGGCCTGTTTCATGTAGGGTGTACTGCCTGTGTTACATACCTGTCTCTCCAGCATGTATTATGTATACGACAGTGATGTAGGCGTATAGAACAGGTGAGACATGTGTTAGTCCTGTCGTGGATATGTGGGAGGTACACAGTGGGATCCGATACCTCCCTGTATGGACCCAGACACATCCCCTCCAAAGCATGTAGGGGACAGACTACACAAGGCTCCACAAAGTTTCCTCTTCAAATTTTCCCTTGGAACTAGACAAACTTTCATCTTAAGCACTCAAGCCATTCATTTCTCAGCCCGACACTTGCTCAAAATTTATAGCAAGCACTTATAAACCCTAGCACTAGACCCTCCTGTACTATACAGAAGGACAAGGCTCTCTATTTGACCTTACCAGCCATCTAGTAAAACAGTTCACTGTACCTATCCAGGCATGTCCAAAGGCAGTTTCAGGTGTACTCTCCAGTCCAACTGGTGAATCTGGGCATTTTGAGGCAATGTTACAATTGCCTCATGTACACAGACAACCCCCTCCTCCTACCACCAAACACTAATACATGCGAGAGATGCAGTTATACAGCCAAACTAGAGGCTAAGCTCTCTCAACCCAAGACTGGATCAGACAGTCAAGAGGAGAAGAGAAATACTTGCATCACACCACCAGTCTTACATAGATCCATTAAACCAGCACTGGCAAAAAACACACATAAATACATGGAAACACACTTGGAGGCTCTAAATTAAATCTGCAAAGCCAACAGAGACCTCCAAACCAAACATCCAAGCAACCTTCACCCCCCTCCAACACAAACCATGAAACACATACTTCACAAAGCCAGTGTGTCATGCAATCACAGCCCTTAAGGCAAAATAACATATCCAACATACTAGTAATAGGTGACTCTATGGTCAGGCACACCAATGTCCCACTCACTAGGCTGAATAAGGAGAAGGTTACTGTTAGCTGCCTGTTGGGTGTCAGGATCCGCCACATAACACAAGCACTCAGGTCACTCCAGAACAAGTACAAATATGACTCAGTCATTGTCCATGTTGGTGTGAATGACCTGAGCTGTACCTCACTGGACTACATGAAAAGAGATATGGAAGTGCTCTCTGATCATGTAGCCCAGGCCAGTATGACCCTGACCCTGAGTAGCATCCTGCCCTTACCAAGAATGATACCACGGTATAAAGAAAAAAATCTCAATTTCAACAATTGGCTACGTTTCTGGTGTCATTCAAAGGGGCTCCAGTGTCTGTCTGCCTGGCATGACATGCTCGACAAGCCACGCTGCTTTGCTAGAGATGGCTTGCACCTGTCACCCTTAGGTTTTTGAATACTTGCCAAGGCTCTTGCCACCCCCATAGTGCCTTTTTTAGGCAAGGCTCAAAAGACAAACCCAATGTTTTAAATAGCACAAGTAACAAAAAATGAGGGTAATGCTACTCAATGCCAGAAGTCTAAACCTCAAAATGCATGCACTCGAGGCACTCCTCAGTATGGAGAAAATCGATATATGTGCAGTAACAGAAACCTGGTTTAAGGCTCCAGAGAGCACCCCAGCACTACCAGGCTACAACTCATCCCATACATTTCGGCCACAGAACCCAAACTGAAATACAAAAGGCGGGGGCGTATCCATATTCATCAAGGATACCCACACCTCCAGGTTAGTGGCACAGCACAATGCTTCAGAGATCATCCACATGCAACTAACAATGGTACAAGCTGCAATTCAAATTGTAGCTTGCTACAGATCACCCACCATGTCCCAGGACCCCCATTCCACATTTCTGGAAATACTGGGAAACATAAAGGTCCTACCAAACACCCTAATATTGGATGATTTCAATTACCCAAACATTAACTGGGAGAATTTCTCAAGTACTAACTCCCTTGCCCAACTTTTCCTAGAATTTATAAACTCAAACCCCCTGGTTCAACTGGTCAACACTCCCACCTGAGGTGACAGCATACTGGATCTGGTCATCACCAACATGGGTGACCGGTGTTCCACACCAGAGGTCAACCCCTTGCCATTTAGATCTGACCATAAACAAATCACTTTGGATATCCATATTCCACCCCCATCCCTGGATAAGAAAGCCACCATGAAAAACGTTTCAAAAGTAAACTTCACGTTACTTAAGACTGAGGTGGAAAGTTTCAAAGCCCCCATGTTGAAGGATAACACTATCCAAGCTGCAAAATCCTTTACTAATGCATTCTACTGGCAGCTACAAGAATGCATGGATCGTGCTCACTCCTCCAAGAAAAGGAAACCAGTCTGGTGGACTCCTGCCAGAAACAAGCTATACAATAGAAGGAGGAAACTAGTACAAAAAAGAGTAAAATCCCAAGAAGGGAAGACATCCCTGATCAGTATCAGCAAGAAACTACGATCCCTCATAAAATCATCCAAGGTGAGCTTTGAAAGAAAAATTGCCAAGGACTCCAAAGATAACCACAAGGCATTCTTTAGCTATGTCAAGAATCTAAGTGGCAATGCTCAGATCTGCTTGGAGTTAGTGCAGAATGGCACAAAATACACTGAACCAACCAATATCACCAACATCCTGGCAGACAGGTTCAGTGCAAACTTCACCCCCCTCTCACCCCCAAAAGGGCCCATAACCATACCAGAAGAATGTAGAGTCCCTGAAATCACAGACACTCAGGTTAAAACAGCCCTCTCCAAAGCCAAAAACACAGCATCAATGGGACCTGACGGTGTCCCAGGCTGCATCCTACATGAGCTCAAAGATGAACTAACCCCTCACCTAAACACACTGTTCAAACTCAGCCTCTCCACAGACTACATACCCATAGAGTAGTGCACAGCAACAGTTATTCCGGTCCACAAAGGTGGAGCCACAACAGACCCCAGGAACTATTGCCCTATAAGCCTGACTAGCTTGGTCTGCAAGGCTATGGAGTGCATCATCATGGAACTCATTAACAGAGACATTGGGAACCTCCAAACACTGGACCCTTCCCAGTTTGGCTTTGTTAAGGGCAGATCATGCCTCCTAAACCTGGTGGACTTCTTTGAGACAGTTACCAAGGCTATAGACGAGGGAAAGGTGGTACACACAGCCTACCTAGACCTCGCTAAGGCCTTCGACACCATTCCACATTCTGGTATTATAGACAAGCTCATCAGCCTGAACATAAACCCCTGCATCACAAGATGGGTTGCCAAATGGCTCCCAGACAGAATGCACATGGTGAGAGTTGCGGGAGCCAGGTCTGACTCTAAACTGGTTACAAGTGGCATTCTCCAGGGCTCAGTCCTAGGACCCCTCCTGTTTGGTATATACTTCTCAGAGGTACAGGCAAGCACAGGAGGACTATGGCTGACCAAGTTCGCAGACAACTGCAAACTAGGGGCTATAACTGACTCTCCGGCTGACACAGACATCCTCCAAAAGGGTCTCACTGAGATGGATACCTGGTGTCAAAGTCATGGCCTCAAGCTAAATGCCAAAAGTGCATAGTCATCCCCTTTGGAAAAAACAAAGTACCCACAAACTACCACATAGGTGGTAGTCCCCTAAATACGGAAGACGTAATAAGGGATCTGGGGACCCAAGTAGATAGTAATCTCACCTTTGATAATCACATTGCCAAAGTGGTTAGAAAATCCTTCTACATGGCCCACCTAATCACAAAAGGGTTCGCATCCAGATCAAATGAGGTCATTGTGCCCCTCTACTCATCACTCATCAGACCCATCTTAGAGTACAACGCCCCATTTGGGATGTACCTTACAAGACACCTGCAACAGCTGGAAAGACCACAGAAGTACCTCACCAAGAGGATCAATGGCCTCAAACAGATGCCCTATGCAGCTCAACTAAAGAAACTCCAGTTGTACTCGGTTGCATAGCGCCTAGTCAGAGATGATCTCTACCTGACATACAAGGCCATGTCCAACCCACAATTGATGGACATGCTCCACCTAAAGAAAACCTTATCCCCTTGAGCCACACAGTCTAGGGATCTAAACCTCACCACAACAATAAATAGGACATGCAGGAGGGATAGATTCCTGTCCCAGAGACTTCCCATGCTTTGGAACAAGATACCAATCTACATTAGGCAGAGCTCCTCACTAACACTCTTCAAAAGAAACCTTGACGAGTGGATGGGAAACAGAAAGTTTACCTCGGGATCGCTTCAGTGACTCTTCTGGACAGAGGCACAGGGAACTAATCTAAGGGGGTGGTGAAAGCTAACACATTCTGGCTAGGCTGAGCAAATAGCCGAGTACCCACCTATGAACCTAGGAACATGTACAGTCATGACATGGACTCCATAGGACATGTTATCTACGCTGTGTATTGGTGTACCATGGAATCTGTGTGGCTGCTACAGTTGTATGATATGCCTGTGTAGTGGCACAGGAACAGTGCCATTGCACACAATGATAGCCGTGATGACTGCTACTTTCAGCATAGCAGTGGCAGTCTGGCATTTACATCACACACCTGTTGGTATAGGGTGTGCAACAATGAATGCATCCTCACATCTTATCAACCAGTGCAAGTCAAAAGGCTACATTACTCTCTGTGTCCATAACTCCATGTGTAATGGCTCAACTGTGTGCAGTGTGCAGACACTATAACATTTTGCAGGGGCGGATGATTTCCCACAGGACAGTATTGTGCAGTCATTGGCAGTTAGCCTTTGTCAGTGGCTCAGAGAACAACTGACTGTGTCTAAGGCCATCCTGGATAACTGTTGGTTCTGTGTAGGATTCTGCATATTGGGAGGTGTCACAATCACCTGCTAATGTACTCTGTCAGAGGTCACTGGCACTGACCATGACTGCAGAGAGGGAATAGGTAGACAGGGTACACAAATAATGGAGGATGGTGAACTCCAGTGGTGACTGTTGTCATTGCAGTGCAGGTGTTCCACTGCTATCTTCCCAATGTATGACTGTCAGACACTTGCCTATCCACCAGCTGACATAATACTCTGTACATGACATACACAGTTTCCAGCAAGGCCTGCTGGCCTAATATTGCCATACACCTTGTCAGGGCATGGTTGGTGGAGTGGGACATACATCTGACATCCATTGCATCATGTAACACTCAATGGGCTCCACCCATTACAGCCGGTAGGCGTGATATGACCTTGAGCAAATGTAACAGTGTGTGGTCCAGTGTCACTAGGTGTACAACAATGTCAGTGCTCGTATCCATGCTAACTGCTATCTTGGTATTTCAGGTGACATGACTCAGAGATCTGGGGACACAGCTTGGCACTACCTGCTAGTTGACCTCCGTGCAAGTAAGTGTTGCAGTTACTTCCAGTATGTTGCAGGAAGAGAGTCATGCAATGTGTCTGTACAGAGCACAGACAAACACATTAGGGAACTGTAATATGTACACATTGTGTTGCGTATTTGTGCTGCAGCTCAGTTGCCCAAAGGATGGTCCAGGTCCTTACCTACAATGCACTGCAGCACTGCTGTGACATCCCCACATGGGGAACCAGTGTAGTGCATCATGTGTTTACCAATATGGGTGATCAGTACAGACCCTCCCCATATGTGAGCTCCTCCCTGGTGGGATCTGGTCACAGATTAGTCTCCTTAGAACTACCGACATGCACCCCCCTTGCAGACAATACAGACATATATGTCAAGATAGCCATTTATCACCTCCTGTAGAATGGCTGACATAGCGTGACTGCACCCCCCCCCTTCAGATGGGAAAGGCAAGTATGCAGAGCTCTACACCAATACATTATGTAAGCAGCATTACAAATGGCATGAACTTGGCTGCACATGACAGGAAGGACATAGGCTCATCATGGCTCAGCAAACCTGACTGGTGGACAACTGCCATTAGCAGGCTGTACTGTAACAGGTGGACAGTGCTGTGTGACAGTTGGGATGAGGGTGTCCTCCCTTACATGGAGGCACTACCTCCTCACATAAGAGAAGCACATACTGTTATTGTGATGTTGAGTATACATGGTAAGTGACACAAGTAGCCACTCATGCAAAGCAGAACCACAGTGCACAGTGTAGTTACATGTGTGACCTCAAAGGACAGGCCCAGATTGTCGGTGACCTCATACATCTTGCTGACACATATGATGGGTCTGGACTCATACCCGACCTGTACACCCACACTGTCTGCATCAACTACACTCCCTTGTCCTCACCACATGTGAAATATGACATTCCTACAACCTGTCCCATAACTTCCATATTTATAGAGTAGTTCATAACTGGCCTCTCAGTGGAGGATACATAGCATCTATCACACATGCTAACATTCCAGGCTGCATCGCGCATGTGATCTGACAAGGATTACTAAAACCATTGAGACACCCTTGCAATCATATCAATACTACTGGCTGCACACCAGCTGCGTGGACAATGGCAACTGTTATACCCTTTCAGATAGGTGGTGCAGCCACCGACTGACATATCTATACACCTCTTTGTCTGAGAATTCATATCTATATGCCCACTGGGGCAATTATCATGGAGCTGATCAGCATACATATCTGTGATGTACACACAGCTGAATATACACAGTTTGGATGTTTGACAGGGGGAGCATGACTGTTGCACGTGGTGAACATTACCGAGGCAGTGACCCTGGACCTGGGTGAGGGTACATCAGGGCATACAACCCCATAGACTCAGCCAGGCCATCTGACTATATCCCCTGCTCAGGCAATATTTACAAAGCACACACTTAGGCATCCATGATATTAACATTGTAGGGGTCACTAAGTAGCCCATTGCTGGCACACATACGCAACATAGGGACATCCACGTCCAATAGCTGATCTGTCAGCAGCAGTGCTCAACAGGGCAGTCCTGGGTCCTTTACTGCTTGGAATGCATTCAGCCACAATACAAGTGACTACTGACTGACTGCAGCTAACAATGTTGGCTTATGCCTGCAAATTGTGAGCACTCATAGAGTCTCTCTGGTATGTCACTATCCTGCAAGAGGGTATTGTGAACACATGCCTTTTGACATTGTAATGGCCATTAACTCCATGCAAATATATATGTAGTATAAGTTCCATCAGTTAGACCTATGTACCTGGTAAGTAGCACATCAGTCGCAACATGTGATGTACATAGTCAGGGTGAATGAAATGGGCACATGGACCTGGCCATACAGGTTTATACCTAATGTGCCTCAGATTACCCTCTCTCTACAGTTGTATGGCAGGAATCATATGACATAGCTGAGGCCACAGTCACTTCTACGTGACATGATCATAACCTCTAAGTACTGTTCCCTCAGCATGCTAATATATGAGTGTAATGGCCATTTGGTGATGTATTTTTCCAAGCAGTACTGGCAATTGCACACAACAGTATGGTCTTTCACAAGGTCACTTCATGTCTCCAGTATGTGTTCAATAGGGATAGTCTGCAATGAGTGTCATTGTCACCTGTGGCATACAGACTATGAAGAGGTGATCTATGCCCTGCATACGGGGCAATGTGTGACCCTGTTTTATTACATATGCTGCCTATCTGTAGGAGGCATAGTAGATGGATAACCCACTGTAAGGACATTAACCTCATATGTGACTTTGGTACTACATGCTTGTGGGAGAGATTTGTCTAGCAGACTTAAACGCACCCTTGAAACAGAACCCTGCCTAATGGGACACAGAGCACCTCAGTTCACCTCACCACATGCCATCTGTATGTGTGGCTGGGCAATTGTTATCTCAACACAGGGTATCTGCCTGTGTCCCTAGTGGACTAGGGCAATATGTGCTAATCCTGTAACTATGGGTATTAAGATGTCTATGATTGTGAGGGCTGTATAGCCATTATGCCGGTGATGTTCAAACATCCTATGGTTCTATAACATGATGTAAAATGCTCTAACAAGCTCATGTACAACCATGGATACATTGAGGCTAGCACCACTTCCAATCACTGCTTGCAGGAAATGCCAAGGCACACACATGTAGTGCAAGGTGGCTGTATGTAGATAAGAACACTTACCTATGTAATGGTACACACTACAGATCACAGTATGTGATGCATGCTACACACCTCATGTCTGCTATTGCTATCAGTTCAGGACATACTATGCTTGATGATATCAGCAGACATTGTTGTGGTCAGTCCATTGGGGGGACCACATCACATGCTACAAATAAAATACTGCAAAACCATACCTATTTCTATGTTACCAAGATGATCATATTTATGCCAGTGGGACAGAGATGCGCACCAAGTGGCCTGCAGTGAGAATACAACCCCTATTTATCTAGTTTTTCACACTGTAGATTACAGTATTAATTGCATGCACCATGGCTTAAGTCCTGATACTACACCATCAGCTGGTAGTCTTAAGGTGGATGACATCATCATGCCTTGTAGAAGAGGGCAATGTGGATGCCTACAGCAAGTTACAGGGCAAAAACTGCATAACCATTACAGGTGGATAGCTCATGAGGGCATGTCAGTTGTTTTGCAGGGTTATACACACACACACACACACACACACACACACACACACACACACACACACACACACGCACACATGCATGCACCGAGTAGCCTGCAGTGAGATTTGAACCCCTACCTTTTCAGTCTGACACACTGTAGATCACAGTATTAATCACATGCACCACAGCTTATGTCCTGATACTACACTGTCAGCTGGCAGTCTAAAGGTGGGTGACATCATCAGACCTTGTAGAAGAGGACAGTGTGGATGCCAGCAGCACGTTACAGGGTCACAAAGTACATAACCATTGCAGGTGGATAGCTTATGAGGGCATGGCAGTTGTTTGTCGGGGTATACAAATACACACATATGCACACCAAGTAGCCTGCAGTAAGATTAGAACCTCAACCTATCTAGTTTTAGACACTGTAGATGACAGTATTAATTGTAAGCACCATGGCTTAAGTCCTGACACTACACTTTCAGCTGGTAGTTTTAAGGTGGGTGACATCATGCCTTGTAGAAGAGGGCAGTGTGGACATCAGCAGCAAGTTATAGGGCCACAAACTGCATAACCTTTGCAGGTGGATAGTCCATGAGGGCATGACAGTTGTTATGCAGGGGTACATACACACACACACACACACACACACACACACACACACACACACACACACACACACACACACACACACACACAGTAGCCTGCAATGATATTAGAACCCCTACCTGTCTAGCTATCTTCACTATAGATCACAGTACTTATTGCACATGCCACAAGGTGATTCTGTTGTCTATGTGATTGCAGGCACAGTACTTGTACATTACACAAACTAGACTTGTGTTGAACAGCATCTGTGGTCTGCAAAGTGATATTGCTCTGTATTGTTATCTGCATCTAGTATCCTAGCAGTGGGATACATGTTATTATCCTAGCTATGTGCGTACATTTTCCAGTATGGCTATATGTGGCTGCTTGCAGTTAGATGGACAAACCTGTGGGTAGGAACAATGTGCCCTGTCCATGTGTGTGTTGACAACATTATACATTACACCACCTGTTCACCTGTGTCTGTCTACATGGTGACATCCAGCAGGCACAGGGATCTGTAGGTAATTAGATTATGTAATGTTGCACCTTTAGTTGGATCCATTGAGTAACATTATGGATGTGTGATAATGCAGATTTACTCACCATTGTTAGGGTATGTAGGACAATACAGACATCCACATGCATATGTCTGTAATTAACATGAATGTATATATAAATGTACCTGTGTGTGTCTACATATGTATACGTTTTATGCAGATATACGGGGAGAGTCTATGTATGAATGTGACATATATATATATATATATATATATATATATATATATATATATATATATATATATATATATATAGCTATATAGCTATATATATATTTATTTGACACTACATACTGATAGATATGTTATGTATGTGAGAGAAAGAGAGAGACAGTGACATACGGATATGTATACATATTTGTCTGTATGTATAGACATATTTATATATAACAGGTCAGTCTGATGATGGGGCAACAGAATTGTGCTCATTTTAACCAAGTGTTTGGGCATGCCCAGTGTGACTGTCAGTACTTATACAGTGACTCCAGGCACACACTTACCTGTACTCCAGTCTTGGATTTTGTGTGCTAAAGACTATCAACTGTGTAGAGTTTCACAGAATGTCCAGCATTTTGGCTCATGGTCTTTTCCTCATAAAATTTTTGGTTTTATGGCAAATCTCTTGGATGAACTTCAGACTGAAGGCACAAAATAGTGACATACATTTGGGTGTCTAATTTTAAATCCTTCAGAAAATTGTCTGTTGAAATATACCCTCTGTTATTTTAGTAACCATTTACATTTATGAGAGTGGTATTTAACATGTGCCCCTTCATGAGCCTTTGTCCCCCCATTTTGTCCCTCTAACTGCCCACAGTATTCCCCTGCTGTACTCAGTATATGACTGACGTTCACAATGTCACCCACACACAGACTGACAGTCTATAAAAAACAGCAACATAATAATACCTTACATGCAAAATATGTAGATACTTCCAGAGTAGGACCATCAACACCATCAACCATGCTAACTTCCCCAGTCCACTGAGCCATACAGGCTGCCCGACAGAGTGTGATCAAGTTCTGTGTTACAGCCCTGAGATTGCCTGGTCTGCTGATATACCATTGCTGACTTACTGTTAAAGCAGTTATATGGGAACACTGCTGCATTGGGTGTGGGGGAACAACAGCACCTGATCTGCTAGGATAGGCAGTAGTCCAAATATCATGTGACCCCCACTGTTTAATAACTCCCTTGCCTGATGTGGTGCTTATCGGACCATGAGGCCTAGTGATTATTAGGGAACACATACTATTGGACTGGGTACCTGTTGTACTATGTGGATGTTACTTCTGTCCAAATAATCCACTATATTTCATTGCATAAGTGCAGCAGATCCATACATACAATACCATATTATAGTAATCCTTACAAGTAGTGTGTAGGTTAGGGACTTACCTTGTGAATGCAGCAGTTGACAGGACTGTAGTTTGGGGCTGACTCTGTGTGATGTAAGCAGTACACAGCTAATACGTGGATAGGTACAGGTTGTGTGTGTTGTCTGGCATCAACAATTTTACTATATGTACATGTGAGTCGGAGTAAGGTGTCAGTCCCTATGGCCCTAGGTTGTCACTGAATGCAGTATGCTTTGTCTTTTAGCCAAAGCCAGAGCATACTGGGCATGCCTACATCTGTCTACAGGGACATCATCAGGAGGTTCTTCCACTGAGTCCTCCTGTGACTGTGACTGTGGTGATGGAGGCACTGGTGGGGGGGCTGTGTATCCTTTACCTTGGCTGATCCTGCTACAGCTGTTTCCACAGGATCATATTGTGTAGCATAGCACATACTGTGAACATATGTGCACATGTGGATGGAGTATTCTGCAGAGTTCCACCAGATATACCTAGGCACCGGAACCATGACTTCAGAAACCCACAAACTTTATGATGTTCCTAGTTTGTGCATGTGCCTCATTATGGCATTCTTCAGTGGGTGTGTGTGCATTTCTGATGGGTGTCATCATCCATGGTTCCAGTGTGTAGACAGCATCCCCCAGTAAATGGCCGTGTGGGATGTCCTGCCTAGCAAACATCTGGTACAGCTGTGATGCATGCCAGATATGGGAGTGATAACTGCCGGGGATGCCAGCACACATATTCACAATAATGACCTGGGCATTGCACATGACCTGGCAGTTGATTGAGTGGTACCCCTTGCAGCTGATGTAGATTCTACCCTCCTCGCCATCTGGTGACTTTATGTGTACATGACTGCAATCTATGGCACCCAGTACCTCAGGGAAGTGTGCTACCCAGTAGATGTGTTGCATACTGCTGGCCCTCGCCTCAGGGGTGAGGGGAAAATAAATGTGCTCACTGGCATGTGGTAGCATGGCATCCAGGAACTGATGGATTACTCTGGCTCTGGGTCTGAGTTGAGGGCAGCAGAGCTCAGTGAGTTCTTGTAGTATGTCCCTGTCCACTCTATAGTGCTCTACAATCTCCAGCTCATGTAGCCCCTGGAAGGTTACCTGGGCCTGAACACTCTTCTCCTTCTCGGCCTAGGCCTATTGTCAGCAGCACCAGCAGTACTGACTTCAGCATCTAGCACATACAGATGTAGCAGACCTGCAGCAGCCCCTAGCATTCTATCAGTTAAAATTCCCAAGTCAGGACTCCAGTGGTGCAGAGTATGGGGGAAAAAAATCAGAATGTAGGGAGTATGCATACTCTATAGTGCTCTGCTGTAGGTGATGACTATGTGATTGGATACCTATGATGCATTCCACCTGCCTAGTATATCATTAACATCATTTAATGGCCCTAGTTTAAGTTAAACAGGGGTCAAAACTAATTAATATGTCACTGGGTTTTAGATACACTCAGCACTATGGTGCACCATGCAAATGCATGCCTCGTAGGTAAACAAAGCTTAGCAGTCAGTGTACATACTCCCCCTCAGACTTCTGTGCTCAGCATAGTGGTGCACCACAAAAACACTCTAGCCTTAGCTAAACAAAGCTTACAAGTGAGTGCACACACTTCCTCACAAGGATACACTCAGCATCATTGGACACACCTCTCTTGATGTCAGCTACAGCCTCTGTAAACAATATGGTTCTCTGCCTATACAAAGCGGATATGCAGACACGATCACCCCTCTGTGCTATTCAGTATCTCCACCTCATTTGCATAGGGATCCATGTTCACAGCATGGAAACTACATGCTACAAAGCCCTACTACCACATTAGCAACAGCATCAATGCACCATTGCAGATACTCCACTCAGAGTCCTGTAATACATTTCTGTCACAGCATATTCATTTTGTTTTTCCACTTTTTTTTAATTTTTTTATAAAGCATGTTTGCACACTGTGGCTCACTGAGCAAACATGCATGGATTATTACAAAAATATATATTTAATTTAACTTATTTCCTTTGATTTGTCAGACACATGGAGGATAGTTTTGTTCATATCTGTACATGCTATGCCATTTCTGTCCATCTATCTACATTTTTACAGCCCCTTTTGTCTGTCTATTTTCCTGTACATGGAAGTTTTCCATGTACGCTATGGACACTGACACGGGGTTTGCAGAGCTGCCAATCTGCTTGCTGGATCACTCTACCTGCCTCATTTGCATGAGATTCACCTGTTTATGAGGTGATTTGCATGCTATGGAAGTTTCCATGTTGGCATGTTTGTGCGTACTACTCAGTAGTGCTTACTGAATCTAAAAATGCTCACAGCTGTGTTAGCAGTGTTGCGCGATGCCTACACAGTAAAATAAATGTGTAGGCTTTATTAAATTCCCCCATTAACATTTTTCATTTACATATATTGTATATTACATATGTGTTTTCTTTCATTATAACTGTCAGTCAGCCCAACATTATATAAATTGATCAATTTCTGTCTTTCCATAAACCTCACTCCTCATCCTGAACATTATTCTTCATGTATTCTTCCCACAAATTCCACATATTAATTTGCTCCTCCCCTTTTCTAAAGATCCCACTTCCAGTTCTTTTCTCTCTTTTACAATATTCAATACTTCAAATACAGTTGATTTAGATTTTGGTTTCCATTCTCTAGTAATTGCTTTTTTAGCAGCCAATATAATTAAACTTAACATGCTTTACTTAATTACAACAATTTTCTCCCCCAATATTTCTGACAGACTACTATGTAGGGACTTTTTTAAAAATCTCAAATATATAAATGTGGACACTGAAGCATGGTACTAGTACATGACAATTAAAATTATATGAACTAGAGTTTATTCTAAAATTGTAAAAGGGACGTGATTTTGCAATAAAAATAATCGCTTCATAGAGCCAATACATATATACTTTTAACCAATAATCAAATTCAAAACTTCTAAAAAAACTCTATAATGTAGCAATGCTATAATCAGTGAGTAATAATGACAATGTTCCTTAATAATATTAGTGATGATATTAACATCACTACTATAATGTAGCAATGCTATTATCAGTGAGTAATAATGAGCAATGTTTCCTAATAATATTAGTGATGATGTTAACATCACTACTATAATGTAGCAATGCTATTATCAGTGAGTAATAATGAGCAATGTTTCCTAATAATATTAGTGATGATGTTAACATCACTACTATAATGTAGCAATGCTATTATCAGTGAGTAATAATGAGCAATGTTTCCTAATAATATTAGTGATGATGTTAACATCACTACTATAATGTAGCAATGCTATTATCAGTGAGTAATAATGACCAATGTTTCCTAATAGTATTAGTGATGATATTAACATCACTATTATAATGTAGCAATGCTATCATCAGTAAGTAATGATGACCGATGTTTCCTAATAATATTAGTGATGATATTAACATCATTACTATAATGTAGCAATGCTATCATCAGTGAGTAATAATGAGCAATGTTTCCTAATAGTATTAGTGATGATATTAACATCACTATTATAATGCAGTAATGCTATCATCAGTAAGTAATAATAACCAATGTTTCCTAATAATATTAGTGATGATGTTAACATCACTACTATAATGTAGCAATGCTATTATCAGTGAGTAATAATGAGCAATGTTTCCTAATAATATTAGTGATGATGTTAACATCACTACTATAATGTAGCAATGCTATTATCAGTGAGTAATAATGAGCAATGTTTCCTAATAATATTAGTGATGATGTTAACATCACTACTATAATGTAGCAATGCTATTATCAGTGAGTAATAATGAGCAATGTTTCCTAATAATATTAGTGATGATGTTAACATCACTACTATAATGTAGCAATGCTATTATCAGTGAGTAATAATGAGCAATGTTTCCTAATAATATTAGTGATGATGTTAACATCACTACTATAATGTAGCAATGCTATTATCAGTGAGTAATAATGACCAATGTTTCCTAATAGTATTAGTGATGATATTAACATCACTATTATAATGTAGCAATGCTATCATCAGTAAGTAATGATGACCAATGTTTCCTAATAATATTAGTGATGATATTAACATCATTACTATAATGTAGCAATGCTATCATCAGTGAGTAATAATGACCAATGTTTCCTAATAGTATTAGTGATGATATTAACATCACTATTATAATGCAGTAATGCTATCATCAGTAAGTAATAATAACCAATGTTTCCTAATAATATTAGTGATGATGTTAACATCACTACTATAATGTAGCAATGCTATCATCAGTGAGTAATAATGACCAGTGTTTCCTAATAATATTAGTGATGATGTTAACATCACTACTATAATGTAGCAATGCTATCATCAGTGAGTAATAATGACCAGTGTTTCCTAATAATATTAGTGATGATGTTAACATCACTTCTATAATGTAGCAATGCTATCATCAGTGAGTAATAATGACCAATGTTTCCTAATAATATTATTGATTATATTAACATCACTTCTATAATGTAGCAATGCTATCATCAGTGAGTAATAATGACCAGTGTTTCCTAATAATATTAGTGATGATGTTAACATCACTACTATAATGTAGCAATGCTATCATCAGTGAGTAATAATGACCAGTGTTTCCTAATAATATTAGTGATGATGTTAACATCACTTCTATAATGTAGCAATGCTATCATCAGTGAGTAATAATGACCAATGTTTCCTAATAGTATTAGTGATGATATTAACATCACTATTATAATGCAGTAATGCTATCATCAGTAAGTAATAATAACCAATGTTTCCTAATAATATTAGTGATGATATTAACATCACGACTATAATGTAGCAATGCTATCATCAATGAGTAATAATGACCAATGTTTCCTAATAATATTAATGATGATATTAACATCACTACTATAATGTAGCAATGCTATCATCAGTGAGTAATAATGACAATGTTTCCTAATAATATTAGTGATGATGTTAACATCACGACTATAATGTAGCAATGCTATCATCAGTGAGTAATAATAACCGATGTTTCCTAATAATATTAGTGATGATGTTAACATCACTACTATAATGTAGCAATGCTATCATCAGTGAGTAATAATGAGCAATGTTTCCTAATAATATTATTGATTATATTAACATCACTACTATAATGTAGCAATGCTATTATCAGTGAGTAATAATGAGCAATGTTTCCTAATAATATTAGTGATGATGTTAACATCACTATTATAATGCAGTAATGCTATCATCAGTAAGTAATAATAACCAATGTTTCCTAATAATATTAGTGATGATATTAACATCACTACTATAATGTAGCAATGCTATCGTCAGTGAGTAATAATGAGCAATGTTTCCTAATAATATTATTGATTATATTAACATCACTTCTATAATGTAGCAATGCTATCATCAGTAAGTAATAATAACCAATGTTTCCTAATAATATTATTGATTATATTAACATCACTACTGTAATGTAGCATTGCTATCATCAGTGAGTAATAATGACAAATGTTTCCTAATAATATCAGTGATGATATTAACATCACTACTATAATGTAGCGATGCTATTATCAGTGAGTAATAATGACCAATGTTTCCTAATAATATTATTGATGATATTAACATCACTACTATAATGTAGCGATGCTATTATCAGTGAGTAATAATGACCAATGTTTCCTAATAATATTATTGATGATATTAACATCACTACTATAATGCAGCGATGCTATTATCAGTGAGTAATAATGACCAATGTTTCCTAATAATATTATTGATGATATTAACATCACTATTATAATGTAGCAATGCTATCATCAGTGAGTAATAATAACCGATGTTTCCTAATAATATTAGTGATGATATTAACATCACTACTATAATGTAGCAAAAAAGAAACATTCCTACTGTTACAGGCCTTATTCTTGCCTAATCCATCTTTAGCAGCAGAGAAATAAGGTCTTGCACACGATACTCTCAACTTCATACTTTGTGACACTCCCTGATCCAACTCACTTTCCTTACATCCCCACTGAATAAGGTTGGACCTCAAATTTCTAAGATCATTCAAGTAACCATCTTAACATACATTAATTCTAGAGTTATGCATGCCCTGTCCCTTAATAACATTCCGAGAAATATAACCAGGGTGCGTGCTAGTCCTTTGAAGTAGGGAATTTCTATATCATGCTTTCTTTTAAACAATCTAGTGACATAACATAAATGCAGCTTCCTAAACACTTCAACATCCAAAAACTCAATGTTCATCATAGAATATTTCAAAGAAAATTTAAAAAAAGAAGTGGTTCCATGAAGACAATCAATAAATCCATACAAATCACTGACAGTACCAGTCCATAGCATAAATATATCGCCCACACAATGATGATTGAATTTAATAAAGCTGTAATACATTGCAGATGTAAATACACATCCATTCTCCCATTGGGCAAGTACCATATTGACATAGCTATTGGCACATGAAGTGCCCATAATTATGCCTGATTTCTGTAAAAAGTATTCTCCATCAAAAACAAAAGTATTATTTTCCAGCACAAATCAACAAATTAAATCAACTGTCCTTTAACAAATGAACTATACTCAGACAGATAGACTTCAACTAGCTCTATCCCTTCCAAATTAGGAATTATAGTAAACAATTAAGTTATAACAAGTGTAACTAACAAACAACCATCAGGAATGGAACAAGTAGTAATATAATCATACAAATTCTGTAGAAGCTGTTTAGTATCTCATAAAACAACTTCTGATTCTTCAAAAACTGGCCTAAGCTTTTTCTCTATAAAGTTGGAGAATGTGAGCCAACCTCCACCAGCCACTAGAGGTCTAAATGGTGGCACACTGGGATTCTTATGGATCTTAGGAAGCCCATGGAAACTAGGAACCAATGGAAATTCAACTATCAAATAATTTGCTAAATCTAAACTTATACACCTACTTAAACAACAGTCATTAATCACCAGTCTTGTGATTGTTACTTATAAAAGTGATGTTACTAATTACTAGTTACTTTTAAGTGAAAGTAATATGTTACTACTACTTATTACTTTTCTAAAAAAAAATAATATACTACTATTACTAGTTACTAACTAAAGTAACTAGTTACTGTTGACTTACTTCTACATAAGTATAGTTTATCAATTATCATGTTCAGATTTACTCACATAGTACTTGTGTGTGAGGAATACATGCTTACTGCACATGAATACGAGTGCATTAAAGTTGTATACACAGTGTTACAATAATGATGAATAGCATTTTACAGTTTACAAAGTCCCACAGACTAGTCTTTATAGTCAGTCACAATTTAATACTTAAACCAAAGTATGCACAGCCAGCAATACAATACCCATAACAAGTTACAACCCATCAAATTTTTAACAATGTACATTAGGCTAATCTGCTAAAACAAATGCTGAGGACGCAAAAATGCTCACAGAAAATGTCATATAAGTCTAACAAGACTGTTAACACAACAATGTCAGCCAGTATATCACTTAATATAACTACTCACAGTGACAACACATTTCTGTTGGCTTGAAGAAGGAGCAACTTTTCAAAGTGTTCGTCAGTGAATCTATTGCTTCTAGCAGTCAGAACTTGTCCACCAAGACTGAATAGGCATTCAATGGGTGCACTAGATGGCAGAGCTGTATTAGTGTTCAGAAATATCTTCTGGACTATAAGGTAATTTTTGAGAGAAGATATTTCTCTGGAAGGGTCAGCCAGATACATGTCCATCTGAGAAGATATGCTGATATTGGCTGGCATCAACTCTTTGAAGCTGAAGAATCTGTCTTCAGCAGTTAATGCAGAAGCTTCAGATGAGCCATGTGCAGGTTCATCCAGTTTCTGCATGGCATCAAGGAGCAGAGCCTTGCCTCTGAGTTTCTGCTCTTCACAGTCCACATATCACAAATGGAACTGCGGATGCACTATGCTAGCCAGAATGAGCTCTTCATGCTCCAGAAGATGATCAAACTTAGCCTCAGTGCCTTTAAGAAGAACATCAACTAGCAGCACAATAGACTGCCTGACTTCGGACAACTTGTTTTTCAGGCATGTAATGGTGGGGATCAGGATTCCCATGAAGCTGTTTAGCTCTGACTGCAGGATGTTCAGAGCCATTGCCAGGGGCTACATTGCTTGCACAAACTCAGTAACAAAGATAATTTCTGCAGGCTTGAAGATGACAATTCCAATCTGCTCACATATCTCATTCAGCAAGCCTTCACCCTGAGTTGCAATAAGGTGAACTCTCCATCGCGTAGAAAGTGGGAATCCATCATGTTGCATTGGGGATAATCAATGCCAGATCACACTTATTTCGAGCCATTTCAGCAGCTTGGGTGCTGTGACTAGCCTTGTTCCAAGCAGCATAGCATTTGGCCATGGTGCTTCACATGATCTTTTTATACTGTGTATCATTACAAGCAGATTCAGCATCTTGCACAGCAACTAGATTCAATCTGTGTGCTGCACATCTCAGATGGGGAGGCAGTGAGTAGGTGGTCTCGCTTTGCCCTGACTGACTCAGCACGGCTGTCACGCTGTTGTAAATCACTTCACCATCATAATCCTCATCTTGGGACAGAATGCTTGTAGTCTCAGATCTCTTACATTCTGAGAAGACAGCGAAAGCCTTTCCAAACCTGCTGTCATTGTCAGTAATTGTTGCACACACCTTTTGATCTATCTTGTATTTGATGGGAATAATCTCAAGAGTTGATGCTATGGGATCATATGTATGCCTCCCCTGTAATGTGCAGCATGACAAAGCAACTGAATTTCTTTGAAGTGTGTCACAGTTGATCCAGTGGGCGGTGACACCAAAGAAACTATGATTCTGATGGGTCCAAACATCAGCTGTAGTGTGCTGCATACTATCAACATTCATGCTGGAAGACGTTGCAAGCGTGTACTTCTCATTCGTAAGCAGATTCGTGTACTTTTCTATAAGATCATATATCTGAGAAATCTCTGTGTTTTTGCTTAAAGTTAAATCACTGCCTCAAAGCAAAATCTTTCTCACTGCATCATTATTGACACCACACACAAGCTTGTCTTTTATCAACTCATCTCTCAGATCACCAAATCTGCACGTTTTTGATTGTTTCTCAAGTCAGTTATATATGCTGTAAAAGTTTCACCAGGCTTTTTGATCTCTTGTATAAAATAGTGCCTTTCCACTATAATATTCATTTGAGGGTTGCACATTTCTCTAAATTTATGTTTTAAGCACTCAAAGTCTTACCACGTGTCAGCCTGCATCACAATATGGCAGTATTCCCCCTTCTCTGCCTAAACAGCAGGTGCATACACAAATGAATGTTCTCTCTCAATGGCTTCTGAACCAGCTAAATTGAGCAGAATAAATGCTTTTGTACATGTGTCTTTATCAGAAAAAGCAGTCTCTATGAAAATATATTCTTGCTCAAACACTCTCCAGTTTTCAGCAATATTATTATCAAACACAAGCAGATCAGGTCTGTGAAATCCCTTTGCCATGCCAAATAAGTGTCAAACACACACCGAGTACTTGTTGTTATATTCAGCTGTACAACAGACTCTTTGAAATAACTGTACTCTTTGGAAAGACTGTACTGTAATACTGCACACACTGCCAACACTTTTCACACTTTAGATATTTTGAATAGCTTCAGTTAATGTGAAAAAGTAGTACATTGTGAAAAAATACAGTTGTTTTCTCTTTTTTGAACATTTTACATGATTCTGATATTGTTTCAAATGTTTTCGTAATTATTTTAAGTGCTTTTTTTAGTATGGCACAATTTTGAACATTTATGATTTTGATACAGTTTCAAATGTTTTCGTAATTATTTTAAGTGCTTTTTTCAGTATGTCGCAATTTTGAACATTTTGTTTATTCAGTAATTTGTTTGGAATTCTTTGCTTCATATTCATTGAGTGAAAAATCATTTAAATGAGTTTAAGAACCTGGAAATATTTTCTGACCTGTTTACGAGTCGTTTGCACTCATTTGAGCCACTCTTGTATATTACTCCATTTCTGACTGTGCACTTCATGGTTTTAAGAAGTTTTGACTTCGGATCCCATTCTGAGAATGTGTCACTCATCTTGTGTATTCAAATAAGATGACAAGGCTTGGGTATTCTTTTACGATATTTATTATACACAAACACATCAAGTTGGATGACTGGAACATAAAACTTGAGCAAACTAGAACTGACTGACTGCTACACACATACATGCTTTCACTCCAGCTGCTTACACAAAATGGCACTCTGCTTGCACATGCTCAGTACTTCCTGTGCATGTGCCTATGAACTACAGTGGTTTTAAAAGTACAACACACACACTATGATCTACACTCCCTGTATTCGAGTGGGTTTCCTCAGGTGTTCCAGTTTCCTCCCACATTCCCAAGACATGCTGCAGATGGATTAGACATTCTAAATTGGCTTTAGGTGTGAGTGTGTGCATGCGTGTGCCTTCTGAAGAAGGTTGGGTGCTGGGCTGGCATCTCAACAATGTAAAACTCCACTACCATTTGTTCTACATACTGATGATCCACCGTGGTGATCCCTAACATGCACAGCCAAAAGGAGAAGAAGAAGACTAGTCTTTATAGCTAGAAAGTCACAGATAATAATTAAACCAAACCAGCCAACAGCACAAAAACTATAAAAACCTATCACATTTTGTCTATTTTCAGCAACTAAAAATCGAAACCTGAAAATAATTTTAAATAGAACATAAATGTCAGGACAAAAACTGGCTGATCATAGATCCACTTGAAGCATCCTGCTTGCTGCAGTGGGGTGGGGCATCAAGTGCTCAACTGATGAGTTTGATTCCGATTGATGGTGGTATGAAGAACCAATGCCATTTATTATACTGCAAGGTAAGGATATGATCTCTGGCAGGCTAAAACTGTCCAGTGTTAGGGGATGTTTTAGTGGGTGAGAGTCCCACAGTACCAGGGCAGGGCTGGAGTCTGGTCATCATTAGCTTTCACCACCTTGCTAAACAAAATGAAGTAAATTTTGCTCTAGACTAATTCTAATGATCTATTATGAATGCTACGTGCTATGAGTTGTTCCAACATTATGTTGTAATTTTTTATCCAAATTGCCACATCAAAGTGTCTATTACCTCCTAACATCTATTACCTCCTAACATGTGATTACTATACATATTATATACGGACCCCTGAAGTTTTACATCTCTCTTTAGGAGGCTATATCACCCATGTGATGGGTGACAGAACCCACACTGTAAAAGTAGCTGACTCCAAATCTATCTCCAGACAAGTGACAAGTGGAGTACCTCAGGGTTCAGTCCTGGGACCACTTTTGTTTGGCATCTACTTTTCTGAAGTACAGGCCAACACTAAGGGACTCTGGCTAATAAAGTTCACAGATGACTGCAAATTGGGAGACTTTATTGAATCCCCAAATGATGTGGATATTCTACAAAAGGGCCTTACAGAAACTGAGGCTTGGTGCCAGAGCCATGGGCTCAAGCTCAATGCCAAGAAGTGTATAGTTGTCCCCTTTGGGAAAAAACATGTACCCGTGAATTACCACATAGGTGGCAGTACACTAAATACCGAAAGTGTGATAAGAAACTTAGGGACACAGGTGGACAGTGGTGTCACCTTCGTTAACCACATCACCTCATCACTAAGGGCTTTTCATCCAGAAAAAAGGAGGTCGTTGTCCCACTGTATTCATCCTCATCGGACCCACTATAGAATACAATGTCGCGTTTGGTATGTACTTCTCAAGACATCTGCAACAACTGGAAAGGCCGCGGAAATATCTCACTAAAAGAATCACAGGCCTAAAGCAGATGCCCTCTGCTGACACAGCATAAATAACAATCTCTGTCTAGGACAACAACAGACCCTCTGTCGCATATCATCTACTCAGAGGTGATCTCTGCTTAACATACAAGGCCATGTCAAATCCAGAGCTGTTGGACATGCTACATTTAATGAAATCCCAATCTCTCAGAGACATACGCTCCAGTGATCTAAACCTTGACATCACAATGAACAAAACATGCTAGAGGGATAGGTTCCTGACCCAGAGGCTCCCCAGACTCTGGAACAGACTGCCCATACATGTCAAGCAGAGTACCTCTTTGGCCCTCTTCAAAAGGAACCTTGATGATTGGATGGGAGATAGGAAATTCACCCCGGGGATCATGTCAGTCACCCTGCTAGACTGGGGTCCAGAGAATTAAATATTGTGGGAAGAAATAGCCAAGGAATTGTAATGGCTAGGCTTGTATAGGCCCTAGGGCCGATTGCCTAGTATCAACCTATGAACCTATGTTGAGAACCACTGGTTTAAGCAAAGGTAAGTCAAAAGTAACTCACATTTAAGTTACTAGTTACTAGAAAAAATAATATATTACTATTACTAGTTACTATTTTGAAAACGTAACTAGTTACATTACTAGTTACTAGAAACTGTAATATATTAGAGTAATATATTACTTATTGTAATTGATTACTCCCATCACCATTAATCACTCAGTGTACTCTACACTTGAAGACATCCAAATCCTTCAAACTAACCCTAGTGTAGGTGGTTTCATCACACAGCATAAATAACAATCTCTGTCTAGGACAACAACAGACCCTCCCTTATCAGCTGGTCGAATAACAATAATCACATAATTTTTCAAATCAAATAAGGCTTTTCTCTCGAGGGTTGTAAGATTGTTAAAAACATGATCATGTTGTCCATCATTAAAGACAAGTCTTGCCTTCTTCTAAACCTCATTCCTCCACTGTATGTATTATTCCCACAATTTCCATTTTTCCTGTGTAATTTGCTCCTACCCTTTTCTAAGGATCTCAAGTTACAGTTATTTTATGTCTGTTACTATATTTAATACTTCTAGTACATTTGGTTTAGACTTTAATTTCCATTTTCTAGTAATTACTTTTTTGGCAGCCACATTATTTAGACTCATTTAGGCCTTACTATGTTTAGGCATTTCTGATTCTATATCATAGCTCAGAAAAATCATTTCCCTAGTTACACCAATTTGCTTACCTAGTATCTCTGACAGAGTAGTCTGCAGGGAATCTTTAAAGTCTGCCAACTCATTACACTCCCAAGAAATATGTTCTCTTTTCCCCTTTTTCCCCATCACATTTCCAACATTTGCTGCCTATACAAGGAAAAAATTCTGTGGCATCTACTTGGCGTATAAAAATATCTATGTACACATTTCAAAGCAAATATCCTAAATCTTATAGACTTTGTTGCATATTTTGGAGACAAAAATATACCCCTCCATTGTTTCTTTGTGAATTGCTTATCCAATCTCTCTTCCTAGTCGTTTCTAACCTCCTCTGATTGATTCTTATAGTTATCATCCAATGTTTTATATGCTCTACTAATTATTCCTTTTTTAATGGCAGGTTCTGTTCTAAATTCTACTAAAAACTCTACCAGTACTGTTTTTTTGTTTAGGACTGTACTCTGATATCAATCCTTGATAGGGAAGACAATCTCTAACCTGCAATCCAAATAAATTCTTGGCATCCTTCCATTCTATTACCTTTCCCTCTCTAGTTATTTGCTCCTAATACCTTGGTTCCTTTGCCAGTTTTCTCCAATAAATACTAGCCCCCTCTTGCCTATTGTCTGTATCTCTAATTGCAATAATCCCTATCGGCAGAATCTCCTTTCATCATTTCTATGCTGGCTTAGTTCATAGAATAATTTCTGCTACTTTATAAATATGATATTCTTTATGATTATTGCTTTCTCCTTAAAAAATATTTTATTTGTTTGTTTATTTATTTAACAATTGTTTACCAGGAAAGTCTGACTGGGGCAGAGCCCATTTTCAGTGGAGGCCCTAGGAAAAATGTTCCAGATGCTTGTCTTTGGAAAGTGTGAGGAAACCAGAGCACCCAGAGAGAGCCAACGTGAATGTAAGGAGGACATGCAAACTCTGCAAAGAAGGCACCCCAACTGAGAATTGAACCAGAAAACCTCTTGCTGTGAGGCAACAACGCTAACCACTGCACCATCTGCATCCAAAATCCCAGTTTCTCCTTGTTTCTTGAGCTTCCCCCTGTTTCATCATCATCTCTTTCCACTTTGAATAGGTTTCTGCTTGTGCTACATATAGGAGCCTTAACTGTGTACCTCTGAAATACCCCTTCAAATTGGGTAATCCCAATCTGCCTTGTTCTATTGGAAGAATCATCTTATCCCACTTGACTTTTGCTATTTTCACCTCCTAGATAAAATCCTTCAGCTCTTTATTAATTGCTAACCACAACTTCTCCTCTGGTTGAGAAAAATATGCCTGACCTGTGTATAAGACTAAAGGGAATAAAAATATTTCAACTGCTCATGTCTTCCTATCCATAGCCATATAATAGAGCTTCAGAATTCTCAGTTTTTGTATTATCTTTTGTTCAGTCTCCTCTCAAAAATCCCTAGCTGCCACATCAGTATAATTTTTAATCCATAATCCTAAATACTTCATTTTATCATGTCCCCATAAATATGGATATTGCTGAACCAATTCATGTGTGGGTACAAAATGTACTGCTATTGTCTTAGGTTCATAGGTTCATAGGTAGGTACTAGGCTATCTGCCCGAGGGCATTTTTAAGCCTAGCCAGAATGTGTCAGCTTTCGCTGCCCCATTGATTAATTAACTGAGCCTCTGTCAAGCAGAGCCAATGAAGTGATCCCAGGGGTGTATTTTCTGTTATCCATCCACTCATCAAGGCTTTTCTTGAAGAGTGTTAGTGAGGGGCTCTGCCTAATGTAGTTAGGAATTTTTTTCCAAAGCATGGGGAGTCTCTATGACAGGAATCTATCCCTCCAGCATGTTCTATTTATTGTTATGGCGAGGTTTAGCTCACTAGTGCACGTGGCTTGCAGTGACTTGGATTTCTTTAGGTGGAGCACGTCCATCACTTCTGAGTTGGACATGGCTTTGTAAGTCAGGCAGAGATCACCTCTGAGTAAGCGATATGCCACTGAGTACAGCCAGAGTTTTTTCAGTTGGGCTGCATAGGCATATGTTTGAGGCCAGTGATCCTCTTGGTGGGGTGCTTTTGTGGTCTTTCCAGTTGTTGGAAGTGTCTTTTGAGGTGCATCCCAAATGGGGCATTGTACTCTATGATGGGTCTGATGAGTGATGAGTAGAGGGGCACTATGACCTCTTTATTTCTAGAAGTGAACCCCTTAGTAATTAGATGGGCCACATAGAAGGATTTCCTAACTACTTTGGCAATATGATTGTCAAAGGAGAGATTACTATCTACCTGGGCCCCCAGATCTCTTATTACCTCTTCTGTATTAAGGGGGCTGCCGCCTATGTGGTAGTTAGTGGGTGTTTTGTTTTTCCCAAACAGGATGACTATGCATTTTTTGGCATTTAGCTTGAGGCCATGACTTTGACACCAGGTGTCTGTCTCAGTAAGGCCTTTTTGTAGGCTGACCGTGTCAGCCGGAGAATCAATTATAGCTCCCAGTTTGCAGTCATCGGCAAAGTTGGTTAACCATAGTCCTCCTTTGTTTGCTTGTACTTCTGAGAAATAGATGCCGAACAGTAGGGGTCCCAGAACCGAGCCTTGTGGGACACTACTTGTGACTGGTTTAGTTCTGTCTGTAAGCCAGTTGGCAACCCATCTTGTGATGTAGGGGTTTATGTTCAGGCTGGTGAGTTTTTCTATAATACCCGAGTGAGGAATGGTGTTGAACGCCTTGGCGAGATCAAGGTAGGCTGTGTGAACCACCTTTCCCTTGTCTATGGCCTTGGTGACTTTCTCAAAGAAGTCAACCAGGTTTAGTAGGCATGATCTGCCCTTAACAAAGCCGAACTGGGTCAGGTCAAGTGTTTGGAGGTTCCCAATATCTTTGTTAATGAGTTCCATGATGATGCGCTCCATAGCCTTGCAGACCAGGCTAGTCAGACTTATCGGGCGATAGTTACCAGGGTCAGTTGTGACCCCTCCTTTGTTGAGCGGAATAACTGTTGCTGTGCGCCATTCTATGGGCACGTAGCCTGTGGAGAGGCTGAGGTTGAACAGCGTGTTTAGATGGGGGGTTAGTTCGTTCTGTAGTTTGTGCAAGACGCAGCCTGGGACACCATCTGGCCCCATTGATGTTGCGTTTTTGGCTTTTGAAAGGGCTGTTTTCACCTATGCTTCTGTGATTTCCGGGACACTACACTTTTCCGGTATTGTGGGCCCTTTTGAAGGTGAGAGGGAGGTGAAGTTTGCACTGAATCTATCTGCCAGGATGTTGGCAATATCAGTAGGTTCAGTATATTTTGTGTTATTTTGCACTAGCTCAGAGCATAACTGCGAGTTGCCACTTAGATTCTTGACATAGCTAAAGAAGGCTTTGTGGTTATCTTTTGAATCCTTGGCTATTTTTCTTTCGAAGTTAGCCTTGGATAATTTTATGAAGGACCTTAGCTTCTTACTGATACTGATCAGGAATGTCTTTCCTTCTTGGGATTTGCTTTTTTTCTGAACTAGTTTCCTCCTTCTGTTGTATAATCTGTTTATGGCAGGGGTCCACCAGACTGGTTTCCTTATCTTAGGAGAGTGAGTCTTGGTCTTGCTAGGGATGGCACGATCCATGCATCCTTGTAGGTGCTCATAGAGTGCAATTGTAAAGGATTCTGCATCTTGGGCAGTGTTATCCTTTAGCGTGGGGGCTGTGAAACTTACCACCTCTGCCTTAAGTAAGGTGAAGTTTGCTTTAGAAAAGTTTTTCACTAAGGTTTCCTTGGTTGGGGGTGTTGGTGGGCTGTGAACATCCAGGGTGCTTAGTTTATGGTCTGATCTAACCAGTGAAGGGTTGACCTCCAGTATGGAACACCTGTCGCCCATATTGGTGATGACCAGGTCCAATATGTTGTGGCCTCTGATAGGGGAGTTTACCAGCTGACCCAGGGCATTTGAGATGATAAATTCCAGGAGGCGATGAGCCTGGGAGTTTGTACTCAAGTAGTTTTCCCAGTTAATGGTAGGATAATTGAAATCACCTAATATCAGGGTGTTCTGTAGGACCTTCATGTTTTCCAGTGTCTCCAGAAAGGTGGAGTGGTGGTCCTGGGTCATGGAGGGTGATTTGTAGTAGGCCACAATTTGCATTGCAGATTTGTCCAGTGTTAGTTGCACATGTATGATCTCAGAGGTATCATGCTGTGCCACTAACCTGGAGGTGTGAGTATCCTTGATGAATATGGATACACCCCCTCCTTTTGTTTTCGGTCCATGTTCTGTGGCCGAAATGTGTGGTATGAGTTGTAGCCCAGTAGTGCTGGAGTGCTCTCTGGAGCCTTGAACCAGGTTTCAGTTACTGCACAGATGTTGACATTCTCCATACTTATGAGTGCTTCGAGCGCATGCATTTTGAGATTTAAACTCCTGGCATTGAGTAGCATAACCCTCATTTTTTTACTTGTGCTGTTTACTGTGTTGGGTTTGAATTTTGAGCCTTGCCTAAAAAGGCACTACGGGGGGCAGCAAGATCCTTGGCCAGTATTTGAAAGCCAAGGGGTGACAGGTGCAAGCTGTCTCTTGCGAAGCAACGTGGCTTGTCGAAGATGTCATCACAGGCTGACAGACACTGGATCCCCTTTGAATGACACCAGAAGCTTAGCCAATTGTTGAAATTGACCATTTTTTCTTTATATTGAGGTATCATTCTTGGTGAGGACAGGATGCTACTCAGGGTCAGGGTCATACCCGCCTGGGCTACATGATCAGAGAGCTCTTCCATGTCTCTTTTCATGAGTTCAGGGAGGTACATCTCAGGTCATTCACACCAACATGAACAATGACAGACTCATATTTGTACTTGTTCTGGAGTGACCTGAGTGCTTGTGTTATGTGGCGGATTCTGGCTCCCGATATGCAGCTAATAGTAACCTTCTCCTTGTCCAGCCTAGTGAGTGGGGTGTCAGTGTGCCTGACTATTGAGTCATGTATTACTAGTGTGTTAGGTTTGTTATTTCGCCTTAAGGGCTGTGATTGTGCAGCACATTGATTTTGTGTTTTATGTGTTGTCTGGTTTGTGACGGGAGGTGCAGGTTTTGTGGGTGTCTGCTTTGGAGCTCTCTGATGCTTTTGCAGATTTTTATTTAGAGCTTCCAAGTATGATTTAGTGTATTTATGTGTATTTTTTGCCTGTGCTTGGTTTAATAGGTCTATGTGAGGCTGGAGGTGTGGTGCAAGTGTTAACCTTCTCCTCATGACTGTCTGTTCCAGTCCTGGGTGGAGAGACCTTAGCCTCCAGTTTGGCTGTATAATTGCATCTCCCGCATATGTTAGTGTTTTGTGGTAGGAGGAGAGGGCTGTCTGTGTACATGAGGCAGTTGTAACATTGCCTCAGGATACCCAGATTCACCAGCTGGACTGGAGAGTACACCTGAAGTTGCCCTTTGGTCATGCCTGAATAGTAGGGTGAGCTGCTTAGTTGCTTGGGTGGTGAGGGGTGGATAAAGAGCCTTGCCCTACTGGGCAGTCAAGTGTCGGGGAATATTAGTGCTTGCTATTAGGTCTGAGCAAGTGCTGGACTGCAGGATGCTTTCTGAGTGCTTAGGTTGAGAGTTAGACTAGTTTCAAGTGAAAAACTGAAGAGGAGACTTAGTGGAGCCTGGAATAATTTAACCCTAGCTAACCAGTGCTGCCTGGCACGCAAAACTGTGCAAACGCATTTTTTAAACTACTAACTTCTAGGCTGAAATCACTCCTTCAGGGACAGATGGCTGCTCAAAGTTCCCCTCTTTCACAGGAGAACAGAGAAACTTCCCTCTATCCAAGTAAGGTATGGGCAACTCAGAAACTTGTAACACAGCCCTGAATTCAGCACTAGCCTGAAAACTGGACTATACTAGCTTAGAAAGGCGGGAAACAAGAAATTTTTTTTTTTTAAAGATAAGGCAAAAACAGTAAAAAGTACACTTAAAACAGTTTTAAATGACTACAAGCGATCAGAAAAGGCTATCACACTTTAGTGTGTAGCCTCCAACAGTTAAACAATTTATTTAAACAAAAAACAACTTTTTAAAAGTGCAGGCAGTCAAATAAGTACAATATGTGAAAAAACAAGCTTTTAAATCACAATAAGTGCTGGAAAAATCAGCGTTTAGGTGGAAAACAGTTAAGTACAGCAAGAAAATACAGAAAAATGATACTCAGTCTCTCCAAAGTCTCTCTTTTAAGCTAGAAGGCTTGTATCAGTTTAAGGCTTTCTAGTGCTTTCCAGTAGGTTAGTTACAGGAAAGATGGGAAAACAAGCGCAGATGTGGTATTTTAAACAAGAAAGCTGAAAGAGATGGACAACTTCCCGAATGATCAATAAACTACAATTCCTGTGCCAAGAACCACTCCTCTTGTGGTAGACAGGCTACCTAGTACTTACCACTCCCATTGATAAGCTAGAAGGCTGCACTCCAACACAAAGGCTTGGGGGGCTCAGAAGCTTGCAAACAGACCTGGATACAGCAAATCTGTACCTGGACTAGACTAGTTATGGGAAAGGTGGGGATCAAGTGCAAACACGGGCTTTAAAACCAGAAAGTTGAGAGAGATGGAAAAAAACTGCTCAAACGGCCAATAAACTACAATTTCTGGGCCAGAACCATTCCTCTTGTGGTAGATAGGCTACCTAATGCCTACCACTCCCACTGATAAGCTAGAAGGCTTCCCTGCAACACAGAAAGGCTTGCGGGGCACAGAAGCTTACCAACAGTCCTGGATACAGCAACTCTGTATCTGGACTAGGCTAGTAACAGGAAAGGTGGGAAACAGCGCAAGTGCGGCTTTTAAACCAGAAAGTTGAAAGAGATGGGAAAAAACTGCCCAAATGGCCAGTAGCTACAATTTCTGGGCCAGGAACCACTCCTCTTGTGGTAGATAGGCTACCTAATACTTACCACTCCCACTGATAAGCTAGAAAGCTTCCCTCCAACACAGAAAGGCTTGGGGGGCTCAGAAGCTTACAAAGAGTCCTGGATACAGCAAATCTGTACCTGGACTAGACTAGTTACAGAAAAGGTGGGAACAAGGGCAAATGCAGGCTTTTAAGCCAGCAAGTTGAAAGAGATGGAAAACTGCCTAAACGGCCAATAAACTACAATTTATGGGCCAAAACCCACTCTTCCCATGGTAGATAGGCTACCTGATGCTTATCACTCTCACTGATAAGCTAGAAAACTGCACTCCAACACAGAAAGGCTTGGGGGGCTCAGAAGCTTACAAAGAGTCCTGGATACAGCAAATCTGTACATGTACTAGACTAGTAACAGGAAAGGCAGGAAACAAGTGCAAACACAGGCTTTTAAACCAGAAGATTGAAAGAGATGGAAGAGCTTCCCAAACGGCCAATAAACTATCATTTCTGGGCCAGAAACCTCTCCTCCTGTGGTGGATAGGCTACCTAGTGCTTACTACTCCCACTGATAAGCTAGAAGACTTCCCTCCAACACAGAAAGGCTTGGGGGGCTCAGGAGCTTACAAAGTGTTCTGGATACAGAAAATCTGTACCTGGACTAGACTAGTTACAGGAAAGGTGGGGAACAAGCACAAATGCAGGCTTTTACACCAGCAAGTTGAAAGAGATAGAAAACTGCCTAAACGGCCAATAAACTACAATTTATGGGCCAAAAGCCAGTCTTCCCATGGTAGATAGGCTACCTGATGCTTACCACTCCCACTGATAATCTAGAAGGCTTCCCTCCAACACAGAAAGGCTTGGGGGGCTCAGAAGCTTACAAACAGTCCTGGATACAGCAAGTCTGTATCTGGACTAGACAAGTTACAGGAAAGGCAGGAAACAAGCTAGGAATTATTTATTTATTTTTTTTTACAGAAAAGCAGTTAAAACAGTAGTAAATACAATTCAAATGCAGTGCAGGCTAGCACACGTGTATCAATATTACGGCAAATACAGTTTAATTAAATACAATTAAATTAACAAATGACTAAAAAACAAGTGCAGAAGGCATTAAATTAGAAGGCTACTAACAAGCAGTAATAAGTACAGAGTAAGAACAACTGAACAGATAGCACGCAGAACAGCAACTAAGACAGTTACAATAAGAACAGCTGAATATATATATATATATATATATATATATATATATATATATATATATATTTTTTTTTTTTTTTTGATGGAGGGATCACAGCAGGATTAAGAGGCTACGGGGGTTGTCCTTCTCAAATGCTCTCTTTGTACACAGTAGGAGTGCCTGAAATCAGAATATGATCTCACTGCACTCAGTTGAGTGAGCAAATGAGATAGGCCCAGAAGGAGTATCCAAATACAAACTTACAAGAGGGGCTGGCAGTTTCAAAGCCACCAAGATTAACACCAAGACAAGAACAGGGTGGGTGGGAGAAACACAGTGGAGACAACAAGAGACAGAAACAATGCAGCACCACTATAAATAATAGACAAGTGTATAAATACAGCACAGTACAAATTAAGTTGCAAAAAGTGTACTTATCAGTTTGAAATAGATTCCAATTCTGCAGCTCACAGCAAATCTATCAGCTTTCCAGCAGTTCATAGAAATGCAGTCTGTATTGGAATTACAGCAAGATACACTTCAGGCAATGAATAACAGCTAGGATGTGGGCTGGCTCAACAACCCCCTCCCTGAAACTAGCGTGAGCTACCCTGAGGGAAAAAACACAGTGGAGACAACAAGAGACAGAAACAATACAGCACCACTATAAATAATAGGCAAGTGTATAAATACAGCACAGTGCAAATTAAGTTGCAAAAAGTGTACTTATCAGTTTGAAATAGATTCCAATTCTACAGCTCACAGCAAATCTATTAGCTTTCCAGCAGTTCATTTAGCTTCATTAATTTTGTATCCCAAAAAGATATGAAACTGTCTCAAAATGTTCCACAACACTTTGATGCCCTTTTGTGGTTTTGTCAGGCATAAAATAATATCATCTGCAAATAGAGTCAGCTTTTCCTGACTACCCTACGAGTTATATCCTTGAATTTCTGAGTCCCTTATTTTCTTTGCCAGTGGTTCTAAATATAATACAAATAACAAAGTGGAAAGAGGACATCCCTGCCTGGTTCCTATGCTCAAGCAGAAATTATCAGAGAGGACCCCACCCATTTTAATTTTTGCCTAAGATCCCTTATATTACCTCCTAATCAACCTTATAATTTTATCAGAGAATCAAATGCTCTGCCCAAGAAATCCCAGCTTACTCTGTCAAATGCTTTCCCTGCATCAAAACCCAACATCAACAGTGATATTTTCTTATATTCTTCTTCCCTCTGGATCATCGATGTTCTGTTAATGTTGTCAAATGTTTGCCTCTCCTCCACAAAACCAAATTGATCCATATCTATCAATGTTTGCATCACTTTTGCCATTCTGTTAGCTATTATACACATAAACACTTTATAATCATGCTTTAGTATTGAAATGGGCCTGTATGGAGCTGAAATTGATTGATCTTTACCATCTTCAGCTATTACAGCTACCACCACTTTCTTCCAGAATTGTTGGTGCATCTCCTCTTAAAATACTGTTAAACAAAACCTTCCAGATCTTTATAAGTTTTTTTCCCTTCTAGCTTCCAAACCTACACAGGAATATCATATACTCCTGGAGACTTTCCTGTAGATTAGTTATACATCAACATTTTTATCTCATCTCCTCATATCCTAACTGTTAGTACTTGAGCCTCATCTACCTCTAACCTTGGCATATTTAATTGTTCCATAAAATTTCCATTTGTACATTTTATTGGTTTCCATATTTTTCTGCTTTATACAGACTTTCACAGAAATTACAAAACATTCCTAATACCTCTACAGGCTCTCTTGTTACCCTCCTCGTTATAGGCTCCCTAAGCTTGGTGAAAGCCTTTCCTGCTTTCTGTTGACTGAGTCATTTGTTAAATGTTTTTGTGTTCTAGAGTTATTATCAAAAACAGTTGCTTAACCTTAACAACAATTTTTTCTAAACTCATACATATTATCAAGGTAATCCCTTATTTTCTTTTTACCGTTCTGCAGTTGCTTCTGATCTTGTTCTGTGAGATTCACCCTGTTCTGTAATACATTAACATTTGTCAGCCCCTCTAATAATTCTTGTTACTTTTAACTGTATATCCCTTTCCTTTGCTTCTACCCTATTTTTAAACTCCACTTTAAATTTTATCCCACTCCCTAGCAAAATTTTCAGAAGAAATTTCAATCTTCTCTAATAGCTCCTGAATAATTTCCACTACCCATTCATTAAATTTCTCTCTTTTCAACAGATAGGTGGGAAAGCACCAGTATCTCATTTTTATTTCATTACCCTAGCGTTGTCACCTCACAGTAAGACGCTGTCCGGTTCGATTCTCAGCTAGAGCGTCTTCTGCGTGGAGATATGCGTGAATGGGCGTACCTTCATTGAAGGTTGTGCATCAGGCCTGGCAAGCCGGTACATAAAAATCAACTGCCAATCATTAGCGGACCGGAGTTCCGCTGTGGCGACCCCTAACCGGGAAAAGCCAAAAGACACAAACAAGCAAACAAACCCTGCATTTTTATTTTTAGTCATTACCGGTGCATTATCTGAAATAGTTATTGGGTGCATATCAAGACCTTCAGTTAAATGCACATGTTTCTGTGAAATGTAAATTCTGTCTAGCCTAGCCCAGTTTTTGTATCTTGGGGAATAATATGTAAATTCTCCCTGAACTCTTAGTACTGCATTCACATCTTCCTTGCCAAATATTTTCATACATTTCTCCAAAAGTCTACCCTCATTTGTTATACTTTCCCTTTTGCACCCCCAAACACATCTTTACTGCTGCAAATCAAATTCCAGTCCCCACCTACAAGTAATATTCCTTACTGAAAGCTGATTATTTATTTCAGAATTTTCTTAAGCTCCATTATAGCCATTTTAGGTGGAATATAAATACATGCCAATGTAATCCTCCACCCTTGCCAACAGCCCCTTAATACTACAAATCTACCATTATTATCTATCCTCTTCTATCATTATTGGAGCTCCTCTTGCATATAATATAAGTACTCCTGTTTTCCTTTGTCCCAGGTATTCTGCTGAATAACTATCCTGAAAACCTTTCTTTAGAAAATTCACATGTTCAGTTCTTTCTGAGTGTGTCTCCTGTAGCATAGCTATTTGCACTCTACATGTTTTAATATAGTTCACTAATCTCTCTTTTTAGTATTTATCTGTGACACCATTTACATTTAAAGACATTACAGAAAGCATCATTGTATTAAAAAAATTATTATTACCACCTTTTATGTTTAACAACTTTTTTGTTAATTGTCTAGTTACATCTTTTGTGTTACATGTATACATTGTTTGGCAGGACAAACTTTTATACAGTTGTTTCTTGACATATCCATTTAAGCCTATGTCACATCTTACAAAATGTTTTGTTTTATTGAAAGCTCTCAAACAAAAAAAAAAAATACAAACACACCCCCAATATCCCCCTAAAACCTATTAACGTAATACTAACACAAACAACTATATATGTCTTAAAATATTAAAGTTTTGCCCTCCTAATAAGAATAAATGTCCCAAACCAACAGTCACACTCAGAAACTTGAGTTAACTTAAAATAAAGGTTATCTATGCTGAGACGCATGATGCTACTTGTGCTTCTACTAAGTGCTGTTTTGTTTTGTCTTATCTTTATAGCTCTCCCAGCTGGGAAAACACCTGAATGCTTTCAGAGGACATTATCTCCAAGTCAATTTCTCTTTTTTTTTCTAGCCAATTTCTCTTTATCAGATTGTAGCCAATTTCTATTTATCAGAGTGTCTCCATGGAGACACAAGGACCAGATACAGAATAACTACTATGCATAGATTTATTTGCAAGAGAAAAAGTCTTATACTATTTAATATTCTGTTTCATTTACTTGCTTTCTCTTAAAACTTGTTACTAGATCAAGCTAAGGGCCTTAATCCATTCATTCCCCCATGCAAGAATGAGAAAAAGCACATTAATTTTTCTTTTGTCATGCTCTTTTAACCAGATTATTTTTTTTACATTACAGTGCCTACAATTCATAAAACTGAACAACTAGAAAGAGAGAAGAAGGGCAAAAACAGAAGCACCTGTTTACAATGGCATCCCCATTACACTTAAAAACAACTGAAAACAACTTTACTTTATAGCATGCAAAGAAAACCATTCCCAATAAAACTAGTACTATTAAGAAATAAATTGGTTTTACTTGTAGTTAATTTCCTCCCTCCTCTTCCCCTCCCCTAAGTGTTTTTCTGAAGAAACATTAATCTCGTGGACATCCTTCCTTTATTTGGCCGTCGACCCTGCTGCTATCCATAAGCTCCAAAAGGACCACTTAACCCTTAGCAGAACCCTCTCTATGGTTCATCTAGCCACTGCAAAGAAACACTAATCTCGTGGACATCCTCCCTTTATTTGTCCGTTGACCCTGCTGCAATTCATAAGCTCCAAAAGGACCACTTAACCCTTAGTAGAACCCTCTCTATGGTTCGCCTAGCCACTGCAAAGAAACACTAATCTTGTGGATATCCTTCCTTTATTTGGCCATCAACCCTGCTGCTATCCATAAGCTCCAAAAGGACCACTTAACTGTTAGCAGAACCCTTTCTATGGTTCACCTAGCCATTGCAAAGAAACACTAATCTCGTGGACATCCTCCCTTTATTTGGCCATCAACCCTGCTGCTATCCATAAGCACCAAAAGGATCACCTAACCCTTAGCAGAACCCTCTCTATGGTTCACCTAACCACTGTAAAGAAACACTAATCTCATAAACATCCTCCCTTTATTTGGCCATCGAATCTGCTGCTCTCCATAAGCTTCAAAAGGACCACTTAACCCTTACCAGA
>NC_056740.1:482240326-482259460 GCF_019279795.1 Protopterus annectens
TAAAATGAAAAAAGTTAAAGTTTTGTTTCCCAAACATAAAAAACTTTTCCGGTTGGAATGGTTTAAAGAAATACTTGTTACACTTTCTGATTTTAGTGCAAATACTATTAACCTTCTGGTGGAATTTATGGAAACCATTTTATACAACAATTTTATTTTAATGGGGAAATATTTAAGCAAAGAAAAGGGGTTGCCATGGGCACACCTTGTGCCTCGTCGTATGCCAATATTGTCTTATTTTATTGGGAGAACAAGTACGTTTTCACACCCCCATGGGTTAACAATATTGTACATTACCAAAGATTTTTAGATGACATTTGTGCCCTATGGAGGGGTAGTAGGAAAGAGCTTAATGAATTTTTGGTATACATAACACTACACGTTTTTTAAAATTCACATTTAGCATTAGTGATTGTTCCTTGAATTATTTAGATGTTCTCCTAACTAAAAATCTTGAAAGTTGTACGTTTCAATCATCTATTTTCAGGAAAAGTACATTTTCAAACACATCTTCACTTCAGTAGTGGGCACCCTTACTCACAAAAAAAGGTATACTAAAAGGGCACTTTATCAGAGCTTCTAGAATGTGTAGCACTGATATTTTGTTCAATAAAGAAGTTGACTTATTAGTAAACCTCTTCTTAGAAAGAGGATATCCAAGGCAGCTAATTGAGACAGTGCTACATGAAGTCAGAAGTAACAGGGAGAATAATTGGCCTGGGTGGAAGCAGTTTACCATCTGTTAGCCAGGCAGTTCATTCAGGAACACATGGTCTATTTGTGCGTGCATTTAGTAATGATTCTTCCAAGATAAAGAACACGGTTTTGAAGTACTGGCCAATTTTAGGATTACATGAAGAAACGAGTAGGTTTCTACCAAAACAACCAACATTTGTAATGGCGAACCTTAAAGGTATTTTTGAGAAGCAACACTGTTATAACTTGATATTACTTGTGAACCTCTGCTATCTCTGTAAAAAACAAAAACAAAAAAAAAAAAAAATCTTGCTTTTTTCCCACTTTTCTGAGAGTTAAAAAAGTTCAGTTACAGGCTTGCTGTTGAACTGTTTGAAAGTTTCTGTGAGGCCATTTTTGCTTGGGCTGAAGGAGGGTCTCTCTGTTGATCAGTGGCATTGACTAACATTGAGCAGCTTCCCTGCCCCCCCGTAGAGGTGGTTACTGACTTGAAACTGTAGATGTTCTTCATCTCACATTGCTGCAGTCATAACTTATGGGTAGTCCGCTGTCCTCGGTCTGCCCGAATACCAAAGTATTAGGCTGACGTCGGTCATGGGCGCTCAGATCTGACGTCAGAGCATCAAGGTATTAAAGCGCATGACCGACGTCATTTCCTCAGTCTTTTTTGCCACATGGTCCGAAGCCGAAGCAGCGTTTGCAAGTGCCGTTCGGCGTTCTGAAATTTTCGTATTCTGAGTTTCAGACCGATACCTAGTTGGGCTAAGTACCCCGTTGGGGATTATTTTTGTTTTTTCTTGCCTCAGTTACTTCCGGATGTCAGAAAAATTGAATAATTGTATTTCTTGTGGGAAACAGATACCGCATAGGGATTACCACTCTCTTTGTATTCCTTGTTTGGGGCCTGAGCACGACGTAGTAGGGTGTCGCTTTTGTGCTAGATTTAATAAGCGCACCATTAAACGTAGGTTAGATTGTGCTAGGCTTGTCTTCGGTAAGCGGTGTAATTACAATATGCCGTCGGATCCTCCGACGCCCGCTACTGCGAAGAAGCGCAAAGATAAATCTTTAAAGTCCAACCAGGATGACTCGTCCGTTCCGGACGCCGGTTCTTTAGACACCACTGTGGATTCGGTTGATCCGGCCGCAGTTTCAACTGAGTCTCAAGGGGAGACGTTGGTTTTGCAAGATGTGGTTTCTCAGGAGTCAGGTCAGGCTGAGGGGGCCTCTCAGGTTACTATTCTCCCTTCTTTGCCAAAGGTGGTTAGGCCTTCTCCTTCTATCTCTAAGGTGCCTTCCAAAGGCAGGCCTGGTTTGCCTTCCACAGGTGTCAGTCCTAGTTCTGCAGGTTCTGTGCCTAAAAAACTCATGCTTAAAATGGCAGAAGATTTAATTACTTTAATCAGAGGTTCTATGCCCCCTCCTGATAAGAGGCCTAGGGTGGAGCCAGAAATGGAAAGTTTGTAACAGGCTTCAGATTACTCAGAGTCTTCGGCTGAAGACATTCAGGATTTTCCTCCTTATTCGGATTCAGACGCAGAGGATTCCACTCCTTCTGCTTCTCCTCCAGAGGATTTTTCTTTTTCAGAAACCCTGCATTCCATGAGGGAGCATTTTAAATGGGAAGGTCAGGATTTCTCAGATTCCAGGAAGAGGCTTAGGGAATTTTTGTTTTTACCACAGCATAGGCCCTTGGCTATAAATCCTGTTTTGGATGTTGTTCAAGACGTTTTCTCTGAGGCTTCCCTTAATCCAGATTCTTTGCCTCCTGCGCCAGTGAAGCCAGATAGGTATTACAGAGTGCCTGAGGCTCATAAATATCTGTATAAGAGCCCTAGGGCCGACCCAGAAACTATTAGCCAGGGACCTAAGGGTGTCAGGGCTTCTGTTGTAAAGAATCCAGTTCCTTTGGATAAGGATGCTAGAGCTTTGGAAAGGTGGGGTAAGAAAGTATATACCTCTTCCACTTTAGCAATGAGGGCTTTGAATTGCCAGTTTCATATGTTAAAATACCAGAATTTTCTTCTTTCTCAGTTAAAATCTAAAATGGATGCTTTAGCAGAGGGCATAGAGTGTAAGGAATTACAGGATTTGGTACATGCCTCTGATCAGGTGGGTAAGCATGCTTTGCAGTGTGGTTTTGATGCTTTGCAGGCTTCTTCCAGGGTGGCTGCCACTGGTTCAGTTCTTCGCAGGCACGCCTGGCTTAAGGATCAGAATTTGTCTGAGCATGTTAAAGCTAGGATTTTGGATGCTCCTTTGCAGTCTGAAGTTTTGTTTGGTTCTCCTGTGGAGTCTGTCTTGAAAAAAATGGAAGACAAGGCTAAGTCTATGCAGACTGTTAAAGATTTTTTGCAGGTGCAGCCCCCTAAGTTTAGCAGGAACTGGCCTGCTAAAGGTTGGACTTACCCTTCTTCTGATTCACAGTCTAGGGGTAGATCTAGACGTGGTAGGGGCAGAGCTCAGAGTTCTTTCAGGCCCAGACCGTGGAGTTCACCAGCACAATCTACAGGTGAGGGCAGGGGCCAGTCCTTTCGTAAACAGGCCCAATGACCTGCATTTCCAGCTGCCAGATCCTTCCTGTCTGGCAGCTCCTTTGGGAGGAAAGTTGGCACTCTTCAAGCAAATTTGGTTTCTAGTCACCCAGGACAAATGGGTGTTGGACATTATAGACCGAGGCTACAAGTTTTATTTCCACACATTGCCTCCTTTCAAAGGCATGCCAGACGTTCCTCCTCAGCAAAGGGCAGAGGCTCACAAACAGATTTCTTTGCTTCTTCAAATGGGGGCTATACAGCAGGTCCCTCTGTCAGAAGTGGGCCTCGGATTTTACTCTCGCCTATTTCTTGTACCAAAGAAAGGAAACACTTGGAGGCCAATCTTGGATCTATCTGTCCTCAACACATATCTGGACATTCCAAAATTCAAAATGTTGACGTTGCAACAACTTCTGCCTCTGTTGGGCAAAGATCACTGGATGGTAACTCTGGATCTCAAAGAGGCTTATCTTCATGTTCCTATCAGACTCAGTTGCAGGAGATTCCTGTGTTTTCGGGCTGGGACTTTACATTATCAGTTCTCTGCATTGCCCTTTGGCTTATCTACTGCGCCCAGAGTATTCACAAAAGTTCTGGCTCCAGTGATAGCCTTCTTCAGGTTAAGAGGAATACAAATTTATCCTTATTTGGACGATTGCCTGATTCTTGCTCAAGACAAGCACGAGCTTCTTCACCATCTACAGTATGTTATGACAGTGTTAAGGTGCCTAGGGTATTCTGTGAACGAAACAAAGTCCAGTCTAGTACCCTCTCAGGAAATGTGCTTTCTGGGTGTGAGACTGAATACAGCTTCCCAGATGGCCTTTTTGACCCCGGACAAGCAAACGAATCTTACACTGTACTTCCATCAACTGTCTCTACTGTCCAGGCTGACTGCAAGGACAGTCCTTCAAGCCTTGGGGTTCATGGCATCTTGTATTCTGGTGCTTCCCAATGCCAAACTGCATATGAGGAAGCTACAATGGTATCTCAAAAATGTATGGACACAACACTGCCAAGATCTGGACACTGTCATTCAGATAATACCTTGCATTCAAAAGGAATTTTTGTGGTGGGCTCAGGAATGTCACCTAAACAAGGGACACTCTGTGACCCGACCAGAGGCGAGTCAGATTTTAACGACGGATGCCTCGGACAAGGCCTGGGGAGCACACCTCAATGGAAAATGGGTTCAAGACACGTGGCCTGTCAGACTTCAACATTTACATATCAACTTGAAGGAAATGTTAGCAGTCCAGTTTGCATTGATGGCTTTCAAGGACTTACTTCTCCCAGGGCAGGTGTTGATTCAAACAGACAACACAACTGTCATGTGGTACATCAACAAGCCAGGGGGAACCCATTCGTACCCTCTTTGCAGGCAAGCTATGATTTTGTGGGAGACTGCTCTCAGTTTGCAACTCACTCTTCAAGCAAGGTTTCTGCCAGGAGCACAGAACTCCTTAGCAGATGTTTTGAGCAGGCGGATAGTGGATCTCCACGAGTGGAAATTGGATCCTCATGTATTCCGACAGTTGACAAGGATATGGGGGACTCCAGACATAGATCTGTTCGCTTCTCCACTAAATTTCCAGGTGCCAAAGTTTTGCACAAAGATGTTTCATCCCACAGCTTGGAAAGTGGATGCTCTATCATTCAGTTGGAGCAATCTTCACATCTATGCCTTTCCACCTCTGCCTCTTCTTCCAAAGGTTCTCTTGAAGGTCAGACAGGACAAGCCCTCCATGATTCTAATAGCTCCAGATTGGCCTCGACAGCACTGGTATCCTCTGCTAAGGAGTTTAGTACGGGACCCTCCTTACCCTTTGCCTTTGATTCCGCACCTTTTGACTCAGGAGGGCAATCATTTCCTCAATGTCAGGATTCAGTCCCTGCATCTAACAGCCTGGCATATTCTGTTCTAGATCCTGGAGGGTCACAGCTTCCTCAACAAGTTTTGAATGTTATTTTGGAGGCCAGGAGGCCTAGTACAAGGAAAGTTTATGCTGATAAATGGAGGAGATTTTTTATTTGGAGCAAAGCAAAGTGCTTTGATGTTTCCAGGCCTGATTTGAGTGTTTCTCTTCAATATCTTACAGAATTATTGGACAAGGGTTTGTCTTTCTCCTCTATAAAAGTACATGCTGCAGCCATTTCTGCTCACTATGACTGTGATCCACCATTATTCTCTCATCCTTTGTTTAAGCAATTCCTTAGAGGGGCAAAGAACATAAGACCCCCACGTAGAGCTCCTACTCCTGCTTGGGATCTCAATTTTGTATTGGAAAAGCTTACTTTACCTCCTTTTGAACCTGCAGCTACGGCTGAGCTAAAGTTTTTGTCTTGGAAGACTGCTTTTTTGTTGGCCATTACGTCTGCTAGAAGGGTTTCTGAATTACAGGCTCTAATGGCAGTTGAACCCTTCCTAATTTTTCATAAGGACAGGGTATCTCTGCGTACTAACCCTACTTTTATGCCTAAAGTGGTTTCAAATGTGGCCTTGAACCAATCTATTCATTTGCCTACTTTTTATGCAGATCCCCAAAATAAAGGGGAGAAAATTTTGCACACTTTGGATATTCACAGGCAGTTGCGTTATTATTTGAGCAAGACTAAAGGGTTCAGACAGTCTCAGCAGTTGTTTGTTTCTTTTGCTTTGGGTTCTCAGGGGAAACCTGTTTCAAAACAAACTATTTCTAAGTGGATTGGCTTTTGTATTGCTTTTTGTTATTCTCATCATGGTAAGGAGATTCCAGCTGGAATCAGGCCTCACTCCACTAGGGCTACTGCCACTTCTACTGCTTTTTTAAGGGGGGTAGCTACTAAAGATATTTTAGAAGCAGCTACTTGGAGTTCAGTGCACACTTTTTCTAAACATTACCATCTTCCTCTTTATTCCAAATCTAGGGCTGGACTTGCCACTGCAATCTTACAGGGCATTTTGGCAGCCCCCAATGCTTTATGATTTTGCCAGCCTCCCTTTACCTCTGCTTTGGGATTCTACCCATAAGTTATGACTGCAGCAATGTGAGATGAAGAACATAGTACAGTTTTGTACCTACCATAAATGTAGATGTTCGAAGATCCACATTGCTGCAGTCCAATTTTCCCTCCCTCCTTCCCCTCTGTAGTTTTGGAGTGGTGGTATGATTTGGGTTGTAGCTGTTTTTTGTGCATGGTTTTAGGAAGTTATTTTATTTTTGGCTGTGGCCTTTATTTTTAGGGCCTTCTGACATCTGGGGCAAGAAAAGAGTGAGGAAATGACGTCGGTCATGCGCTTTAATACCTTGACGCTCTGACGTCAGATCTGAGCGCCCATGACCGACGTCAGCCTAATACTTTGGTATTCGGGCCGACCGAGGACAGCGGACTACCCATAAGTTATGACTGCAGCAATGTGGATCTTCGAACATCTACATTTATGGTAGGTACAAAACTGTACTTTTTATTGGCCACTAGGGGTCATTTCCATAACTCCTTCATCTTCCTCTCTTAAAACCTAGTTGCCTCGTATTTTGGGCGTCTTTTCAGGCTTGTTGGCTGTTGGTGAAGCACCTTTCAAGAGGAAAAAACGCTGAGAGAAGAAGGGAGCCACTTTTGAGATTTTAAGTATTTTTTCTCTGTTTATTTGCTAAGTTTTTCTGCATAGCTGCCTAGCTTGAGCATTTTCTGGCTTGTTAAACTTGATTTCTGTATTAGTAGCTGTATTTAGAGCACAACCAAAAGCTGTTTGCTGAATTTCCTGTTTGCACTTAATTTTAAATCATTTTTTTTCTTAAAACTTGCATATTTTCTGTCCTTGACCTAGCACTCTTGTGTGGGGTCATTTACTGCACTGTTATAACTTGATATTACTTGTGAACCTCTGCTATCTCTGTAAAAACAAAAAAAATCTTGCTTTTTACCCACTTTTCTGAGAGTTAAAAAAGTTCAGTTACAGGCTTGCTGTTCCTGAACTGTTTGAAAGTTTCTGTGAGGCCATTTTTGCTTGGGCTGAGGGAGGGTCTCTCTGTTGATCAGTGGCAGTGACTAACATTGAGCAGCTTCCTGCCCCATAGAGGTGGTTACTGACTTGAAACTGTAGTTTTATTTTCCCTTTTGGGTCTATTCCTGCTTCTTTCCAGCCCTTGCTATCAAGCACGCTTTAACATGCTTTAGCGCGGAGTTGCCACTAGAGCAGCACTGGGCAGCGCCGTTAAACAAGGTTAAACTCTTTCTGGCTCCAGAAAGTCTGTTCTTCAATTTTTCCCTTAGAACTGCTCTGTTAGGAACCTAAACAGTTTACACCTACACTAAAAAGTGCAGCACTTGTTCCAAATAGCTTTTTCTTCTCAAAAAGCTCAGCACTTGTCTTATAAGCATATCCCTTGTCTTATAAGCATTCTCTTTGCAGGTCAAGCACTCCTATATTATACAAATCTATCACTAGCAAAACCCCCCAGAAGTGCCCACTTCCCTGCTAAGCCCACTACTTTTCTGTCTCATACCAACTCATAATTCTTTCTAGCATGTCGAAGGGTCAGATGCTGGCGTCCTCTCCTGCCCAGTTGGTGAATCTGGGAATTCTGAGACAGTTACAATTGCCTCATGTACACGGACAACCCTCTCCTCCTCCCACGTAACACTAACACTTGTGAGAGATGCAGCTATTTAGCCAGACTGGAGGCTGATCTCTCTCAACTCAGGACTGGCAAGACCAGGCAAGAGGAGAAGGCAACTACACACACCACAATACCAGTCTCACATAACTCAACCACACCACTGAATCAAACACATAAACACACTAAGACATACTTGGAGGCTCTGAGTAAAAATTTACCTAAACAGCAGAGGCCTCCAAAGCAGACACCCAAGCAACTGCAAACTCAATACACCACACAAACAACACATAAACAACAAAATCAGTGTGCAAAGCAGTCACTGCCCTTAAGGCCAAATACAACACCAAACATACTTGTCATAGGTGACTCCATAGTCAGACACACTGATGTCCCGCTCACCAGACTGAGTAAGGAGAAGGTCACAGTAAGCTGCCTGTCGGGCGCTAGAATCCGCCACATAACACAACCACTCGGGTCTCTCAACAGCAGGTACAAGTACGACGCAGTCATTGTCCACGCTGGTGTCAACGACCTGAGACGCACTCCTTGGACTACATGAAAAGAGACATTGAGGAGCTCTCTGATTATGTAGCCCATGCAGGTATGACCCTGACCTTGAGCAGTATCCTACCTTCACCTAGAATGATGCCACAATACAGTGATAAGATGATCAGCTTTAATAATTGGCTTAAATTCTGGTGTCATTCAAAGGGGATCCAATGTCTGTCTGCCTGGGATGACATGCTGGACAAGCCACGCTGCTTCGCAAGGGACGCCTTGCACCTGTCACCCCTAGGCTTCCGGATATTGGCAAAGGCTCTTGCGACTCCATAGTGGCTTTTTTAGGCAAGGGTCAAATTCTAAACCTACCACCCTAGAACACAAAAAAGTAAAAAACTAAGGGTAATGCTGCTCAATGCCAGAAGTCTCAATCTCAAGATGCACGACTGAGGCCCTTCTCAGTATGGAGAACATCGATGTCTGTGCTGTGACAGAAACCTGGTTCAAGGCTCCTGAGAGCACCCCAGCACTAGCAGGTTTCACCTCATATCATGCTCCGGCCCCAAAATCTGGACAACATCAAGAAGGAGGGTGTCCATATTCATAAAGGACACCCACACCTCAAGGTTGGTGGCAACGCACGATGCATCGGAGACCATCCAGGTGCAATTAACCATAGGCAAGACTGCTCTGCAATTTGTAGCATGTTACAGGCCACCCTCTCAAACTCAGGAACCTCACATGGCTTTCCTGAAAACAATGGAGGGGATAAATGTATCTCCAAACACCATCATACTAGGTGACTTCAACTACCCTAATATAGACTGGGAACACTACTCAAGCCCAAACACTCTAGCCCAAAGGTTCCTGGAGTTCATAAACTCAAATGCCATGGAACAACTAGTCACCATCCCCACAAGAGGAGAAAACATACTTGATCTCATCATCACGAACATGGGATCACAATGTTCAACACTGGAAGTATACCCCTCACTGGTGAGATCAGATCATAAACTAATCTCGCTGGAGGTCCTCATACCCCCACCTGAAATAAAAAGACCACAGTGAAAACTTCTCAAAAGCCGACTTCACACTTCTAAAACTAGTGTGGTCTCCTTTAAGGCCCCTGAGCCAGTGGTAAACATTACTCAAACCGCTGAATCACTTACAAATGCCTTCTACCAGCACCTACAGGACTGCATGGATCAGGCAATCCCAAACAAAACTAAGACTCTTTGTACCAAAGGCAAGCGTCCAGTCTGGTGGACCCCAGCCATAAACAAGCTCTACAACAAAAGGAGGAAGCTACTACAAGATAGAGCAAAATCCTTGAAAGGTAAGACACCTTTGATCATTATAAGTAAAAAACTAAGAGCTCTCATAAAATCATCCAAGGCAAATTTTGAGAGAAAATCGCCAAGGACTCAAAAGACAATCATAAGGCCTTCTTTAGCTATGTTAGAAACCTAGGAGGAAACTCCCAGATATGCTCAGAATTAGTTCAAAATGATGTGAAGATTACTGAACCTACACACATTGCCAACATACTGGCTGACAGGTTCAGTGCAAACTTCTCCCCCCCCTCCCCCCCAAAAGGAGAGATATCTATATCAGAGGATTGTAGCCCCCCAAAGATCTCCAATGCCCAGGTGAGAACTGCTCTCTCCAAAGCAAAAAACACAGCATCCATGGGACCGGATGGTGTCCCCGGCTGTGTGCTCCACGAACTCAATGAGGAATTAAACCCACAGTTAGGACAGCTGTTTAATCTTAGCCTCGCCTCAGGATACGTACCCAAGGAGTGGCGCATGGCGACTGTGGTCCCACTTCACAAGGGCGGTGCCTCCACCGACCCTGGAAATTACCGTCCCATTAGCTTGACAAGCCTTATCTGCAAAGCCATGGAGAGGATCATAATGGAACTCATAAATAAAGACATAGGGAACTTGCAGACTTTGGATCCAACCCAGTTTGGCTTTGTCAAAGGCAGATCATGCCTTTTAAACTTGGTTGACTTTTTCGAGACAGTCACCAAGGCCATTGATGAGGAAAGGCAGTCCATACAGCCTACCTTGACCTGGCAAAGGCCTTCGACACAATACCCCACTCAGGTATCATCGAAAAACTCATCAGCTTGAATGTAAACCCATACATCACAAGATGGGTTGCAAACTGGCTAAGTGACAGAACCCACAGGGTCAGAGTTGCTGGAGCCATGTCAGACTCAAAGCCTGTCACAAGTGGTGTCCCACAGGGCTCAGTCCTGGGTCCACTCTTGTTCGGCATCTACTTTTCTGAAGTACAAGCAAACACAGGAGGGTTATGGCTGACAAAGTTTGCAGATGACTGCAAACTGCGCCATAGTCGAAAACACATCTGACACAGATATCCTTCAGAAGGGCCTCACAGAAACGGATAACTGGTGCCAGAGCCATGGCCTAAAGTTAAATGCCAAGAAATGCATAGTCATACCCTTCTGGAAAAACAAGGTTACCCTAGCTACCATATAGGTGGCAATCCACTGAGCACAGAAGTCATCAGGGATCTGGGGACCCAGGTTGACAGTAGCCTTTCGTTTGACACTCATGTTGCTAAAGTGGTTAGGAAACCTTCTACATTGCCCACCTGATCATGAAGGGATTCACATCTAGATCAAGGGAGGTCATCGTCCCCCTGTACTCATCACTCATTAGACCTATGATTGAGTACAATGCCCCATTCGGAATGTATCTGACCCGACACCTGCAGCAGCTGGAAAGGCCCCAAAAGTTCCTCACCAAAAGGATAAAGGGTCTCAAAATATGTCTTATGCTGCCCGACTGAAAGAACTCCAGCTCTATTCAGTCTCATACCGCTTGCTCAGAGGTGACCTGTGCCTGACATATAAGGCCATGTCAAACCCTGATTTGATGAATATGCTTCACCTCAAAAATCTAGATCCCTCAGAACCACAAGGGTGGGAGACTTAAACCTTGACACGGTTATTAATAGAACGTGCTGGAGGGACAGATTCATCACCCAGAGACTCCCTATGCTGTGGAACAAAATCCCGGTACATGTGAGGCAGAGCACCTCGCTGGCCTTGTTCAAGAGGAATCTTGACCAATGGATGGGGGATCGCAGATATACCCCAGGGATTACTTCAGTGTCACTGCTTGACAGGGGCACAGCAAAATAATAGGCATAGTTTTATTCAAACTAAAGGGGTGGCGAAAGCCAAATAACTATGGGCTAGGCTTATAAATGCCCTTGGGCAGATAGTCTAGTATGAACCTATGAACCTATGAATTTACCTATGCTTAAAGACTCTAAAACAGGTACATATAAATGCAACGCCTGCAAACAATGCCCTTATATAATGAATAGTGGAGGTTATTACATCAAGGAAATACAAAGTTAAGTCAGGATGTTACTACAACTGTGTAACTAAGGGCATCGTATATTTAGGCGTATGTCAGTTCTGCTCCAGTTTTTACATTGGCAAAACGGAGAGAACGTTACGTAAAAGAATATATGAGCATTTATACGATATTCAAAAAGGTAAAGAATCTAATGCTTTTTTCAAACACTCTCTGGTTTGTTCAAAGATGTCACTGAAATTTATGATACTTGAACAAGTACCATTGAACCCGAGAGGTGGTGACTGGGAGTCTAGTTTGGAGTACAAAGAATTGATTTGGCAACTAAGACTTAATGCATCCAGACCACCTGGATTAAATGATACACTTAGTATTAGTAGTGTTTTAAAACTAAGGCGAGCGAGGCTTTAATACTACAACTTCTATGCAGCTGGTGTAGTATTTACACACAAATATATACAAATATACACTTTTAGCCTTTACTCAGTAGTTTGAACAAACGTTATTTTCTTTATTTAGTATATTATTATCTGGTTGCCAGATGGTTTTAACACACTGGTACTATACTTGGTTAGTACCTTGTATAAGTTTTATAAGTAGTCTTTTTCCACTTCTCATATTACATGTTTCACATTACTTATGTATTTGGTGTTTTACACAAATTATATAAGGTCTAGTCTTCGTTTTATGTATATTGAGGATGCAGTACCCTTTTAATTTTAAGTAGTCTTGAACACATTTCTATACTTTAACAGATCTTTATACATTTTACATTTTCACAAGTAATTCAAATTTATTTATTAATTAATATATCTACTAAAAATTTATTATTTATTTTTCTTATTTGCATTCTGAGATTCGACACACACATACATTTGAATATACTATTTAGTACATTTATTAGGATAGAGACTTAGTATTTGATATTAATAATTAATAATTTATAATTATATTAACTTATAACTACATTTATTGAGTATATAAACACATATTTTGTACATATTTACGTAATTTATAGGTTATTTATAATTTATATATTTTTAGATGGATTCATATTTATTTAGTTATACATTTACACTTTTATCAGATTTCATAATTTTAAAATCAATTTTAAGTTTTTAAAGTGATGAAAATGTTATGTATTTTAATAGCTATAGGTTTTACAGTGCATATACAATACATCTTCAGTGTTTACTACATTACATTTATTTAATATTTCCCCATTTTACATTTATACTTATATTTATTATTAATGATATAAGAAACATCTTTACTAAATGTTTACGTAAAGTAATATATCGTTAAATACTTTAAAAGTACGGTACATATCAGCGAGTTGGTTCCCTTAGGTTCTTCAGCAGGCATGGATATACAAGCATATTTAAATGCATTTATATGTGTTTAATTAGTTCCTTAATTGGATTTGATTTGTTTTAATTGTTTTTAGCAAGTTGTAATTTTAGGCTTATTGAAGGTATTATTTAAAGCAAGGTATTGTCTTGTTTGTGAATATCTTGAAAAAACCTGACAGTGTTTCAGGCGAAAGGGCTTGATGGATTTCACGTTTGTATTTGTTTTTCGTATCCAATAAAGTACTCTGTGGAAGTAATTTTTGGATTATTTGGTCTACATCCTTCTACCTTTGCTACTTTGTGGATTTTTTGGGACTTAGTTTGTGTATCCTACTATACACCTCCCCAATCTACACTTTGTGTCTTTCGTCTTTTCCCGGTTAGGGGTCGCCACAGCAGAACTCCGGTCCGCTAATGATTAGCAGTGGTAAAAGCAATCTGAACAAACTGGCTGTTTCCTCTGGACACTAATCTTCCTACCTGTATAAGCTTGCTTACCTAACTACTGACAATATTTGTGTGTGTATTTAAAGTTCAGTAGTGTAACTGAATACTGTGTATGCATATCCATAGATGGTATGTACTAAAATTATTTTTATTTATTTTTTTCATGATTAAGATGTTGTATGCAATGATATGTTAGTTGACCGGGAGTGTCCGACTGGATGTAGGTCCATTATCAGCGGAGGCCCGGGGAGAAAAGCTCCACTGTTAAAATAAACAGACAGTAGTTACATTGGATTACATGGCGATTAACAATTTAACATAACAATTACTTGCAACATATTTACAGATGAAGAACATATTACATCAGTAGACAACTAGAATCTTTATCTGCGAAGTACATAATGGACATTAACTTAACAAATGTTACAATGAGAAGTTCCTGCTGTATATAATAAGTACTAGGCTTATGAGCATCTGAGCTTGCTATAATCAAGGTAGTTAGTGGAGTGGAAAGAAAGGTAGTGGTTGGATGGGGTGGATGATATTGGAGTGGGAGTTGCAAAGGCATAGCCAGCATGTTTAGGTGCGCTTTTAGTAAAGTTTTGAAGTGGGTGCATGGTGGTACGGAGGTAATTATGGGTGAAAGGGAGTTCCATAATTTGGCTATGGTGCAAGAGAATAGTGCTTCACCGGCAGTTATTGGCTTTAGTGATCTGCAAGTAATTTTTGTTGCTGGATCTTAGTGGTCTGGTGGTGTGATAGGGTTGGAGTAGATTCTGGAGGGATGGGACATTTAGTGAATGGTTTACTAGTTTGTGGGCGAGTGAGAGTTGATACCACTGAAGGAGGTGAGAGAGAGTTCAAGCCAGCCCAGTTCAGCAAGTGAGACACAGTGGTGACTGCGGTAGGATGCCCCTGTGGCCAATTTGGCGATTTTGTTGTAGCAGGTCTCTAGCTTGTTTAGATCGCATTGCCTTATGTCGGTATATATTGGAGAGGCATATAGTAGGGTGGAGATAAGGTGGGAATTTGCTATTGAAATCTTTGCTGCTTTGGTGAGAAATTGCTTATTTCTGTGTAACGCTCCTAGTTTTTTGTGGACTTTTTTATGGTCATGGATATGTGAATGTCAAATTTTAGTTTGTCTATTTCCACTCCTAGCAATTTGGTGTGTTCAGTTGGGTGTATAGTGTTGTCTTTTGCTGTGATGTTAAAGTGAGAGTTGTTTTGAGTATGTTTGGTGGGTTGGAAGATGAGTAGTTTAGTTGTGTTTGGGTTGAGTATTAATTGGGCATCAGATAACCAAGTTTCAACAGAGGAAAAAGGCTTCTTGTGTGACTTTTTGCAGTTTTGGTAGGGACTGGGCTTTGTATGAGTGTGCCATGTTTGGTGGCAGAGGCTAGATTATTGGTGTAAACGGAGAAGAGTAGGGGTCCAAGGATGGATCCTTGGGGAACCCCTATGGAGACAGGTAGTTGGGGAGATGTGTCATTCTGCCATACAATGGATTATTGGCGGTCAGACAGGTAACTCTGAAACCAGTTGGTGACTGTGAGAAAGATAGGTTATTGAGGACAGAGATAAGTTGTTTGTGTGGGACCATGTCAAATGCTTTAGATAGATCTAGGAAAGTAGCAGAGGAGAGATGGTCATTGTTTTTATGCTGAAGGGGATAGTGTTTGTAAAGGAGAGTAAGGCAATGGTGGTGCTATGGTTTGGTCGGAAACCATGCTGAGTACTGGAAAGGAGGTTGTTAGTAAGGAGGTAGTGTGAGACCTGAGAGTGTATGCATCTCTCTAGTATTTTGGAGAGTGGAGAGAATAGCTATGGGGCGGTAATTGGTTAGTTCTGTGGAAGGTCCGTCTTTGTGGAGGGGAATTGTATGTGATACTTTCCACAGTGTGGGAACGTAACTTTCTGACAGAGATCGGTTAATCAAGATGTATACTGGGTAGGCCAGAGCATCAGCTGCGATTTGTAGGTATTCACTTGGGAGGTTGTCTGCTGCTAATTTGGTGGGCTTAAGTTTAGAGTTTTTTTTTTATGTTGGAGGTAGGTACAGGAGAAAAAGAGAAGGTAGTGGGGAGATTACTAGTTGAGGGGGTTATGTTGGTTAGCTAGTGATAGTATGGTTTGGATGAAGTGTGTGTTGAATGAGGTAGCAATATTTTCTGAGGAGTGAGGGATGTTAGAAGGAGGGGTACTTACTTTACCTGGGTGGAGGATGGAATTTATGGAGGACCAGAATTGTTTGGGGCTGTGTTGTGAGGAGTCTAGGGCAGACTGGTAGTATTGGAATTTGTCCTGTTTTATTAGCTTTTTGACTCCTTGCGTAGTTCTAGGAATTTCTGTCTAGTGGAGGGGGGTTTGGTTTTGCGCCAGTGCTCCCAGGCTTTATCCAAGTTTTTCATTTCTGACGTGGTTTTCTGTAGCTATGGGGAGGGTTGTGCTTTGGTTCTGGAAAATCTTATGGGGGCATGGTAATTAAGGATGTTCAGGAAGGTGGTATTAAAAATTTCAACTGTCATCTAGACTTGGGTACTTTAGTGGATGCCAGTTACGTTCTTTGAGGGATGAGATGAATGTGAGTGGATTAAAGTTTCGTTTTTTACGTATTTGACAGTAGATGACATGTTTAGCTTGGTATAGGTATTTTTTGAGTAGGAATGTTGGGGAGTGATCACTGAGGCTATCTCATAAGCAGCCTGTTATATATGACTGGGGGCTCTTACTGACTAGTATCCAATCCAGGGTAGTGTGCTTGCTGGAGTTTTTATTTATCCTGGTTGGCGACTGGACTAGTTTGGTGAAGCCATGAAGGTTTACATGATGGGTTGGATGGTTGCCAGAACAGGATTGCCAGTCAATATTGAAATCACCTAAAATGATAGTTTCTTGGAGGAGATGGTGGGTAGACCAGCTGAGGAGGTTTTCTAGTGGAGGGATGTTTTGACCAGGTGGGAAGTAGCATCCAATTATGGTGATGGTTTTGTTTTGGTTTATTTTGAGGTTGGTATATATTATTTCTTCATTGCCTATTTGTGGAGCTGATTATTTTAAGATCTGCATGTTTAGATGCTGTTTAAATGTTATAACTACACCACCTCCTTTTTTTGTTTAGCCGGTCTACTCTTAGTATGCCGAAACCTCTAGGGAGTATTTGCTCACTGGTAATGTGAGGTTTTAGCCAGGTTTCTGTCATGATGACATTATCTGGGGAGTACAAGTCTGTGGTGGCATGGAGTTCATGGACTTTGTTGGATATACTTCTAATATTTAGGCTTAGTAGAAGGAAGTCACTTGGCTTTCTATTGGCTGTAATATGGGAGAAGTTGTGGTTTCTAGTCTGATTTATGAGGATTGGGGTTGGGGATGGTAGGGCCAGGGTTGGGGTGGATGTCTCCACTTAGGGCTAGTTTTGATATGCATGAGGTTATTTGTTTACTCAGTTTTTGAATGCGTTTGTTTATAAGGGAAACTTTATGATTGTACTCTGTGGGTAATAGGTATGGTGGGAGGGTTACTATGTTACGTGGCCCGTTTAACTTAGAGGGCTGCTTCCCTCCTTGTGCCTTACCTTCCTTTGAAGATTTTGTTTTAGTTAGAGGATTCATAGGTTCATAGGTTCATACTAGGCTATCTGCCCTAGGGCATTTATAAGCCTAGCCAGAGTGTGTTTGGCTTTCGACACCCATTTTAAAATAATTTTGCTATGCCCTTTTTCGAGGTTAGTATACTGTGCCTCTGTCTAACAGTGACACAGAAGTGATACCCGGGGTAAACCTACGATCTCCCATCCACTCATCAAGATTCCTCTTGAAGAGAGTCAGTGAGGGACTCTGCCTAACCTGGACTGGGATTTTATTCCAGAGTGAAGGGAGCCTCTGGGTTATGAAGCTGTCCCTCCAGCATGTCCTATTTATTTCAGTGCTGAGGTTGAAGTCTCTCGAGATAGCTTAATGGGATTTGGATTTTCTGAGGTGCAGCATGTCCATTAATTCGGGTTGGACATGGCTTTATACGCCAGGCACAGATCGCCTCTGAGCAGGCGGTATGCCACTGAGTAGAGCTGGAGTTTCTTTAACTGGGCAGCATATGGCATCTGTTTGAGCCCTTTGATCCTCTTGGTGAGGTACTTTTGGGGTCTTTCCAGTTGCTGCAGGTGTCTGGTAAGGTACATCCTAAAAGGGCATTGTACTCAATTATGGGCCTGATGAGGATGAGTAAAGAGGCACGATGACCTCCCCTGATCTAGATGTGAATCCCTTCATGATTAGGTGGGCTATATAAAATGTTTTTCTAACCACTTTGGCCACGTGGTTGTCAAATGAGAGATTGCTATCAACTTGGGTCCCCATGTCCCTAATTACTTCTTCTGTACTTAATGGATTACCACCTATGTGGTAATTTGTAAGCACTTTGTTTTTGCCAAAGGGGATGACTATACACTTTTTGGCGTTTAGCTTGAGGCCATAGCTCTGGCACCAGTTGTCTGTTTCTAAGAGGCCCTTTTGGAGGATGCTTGTGTCGGCTGGAGTGTCAATTATGGTGCCCAGTTTGCAGTCATCTGCAAACTTGGTCAGCCACAGTCCTTCCGTGTTGGCCTGTACCTCCGAGAAATATATACCGAACAAGAGAGGTCCTAGGACTGAGCCTTGTGGGACGCCACTTGTAACTGGTTTGGAGTCTGACATGGCTCCAGCAATTCTAACCATGTGGGTTCTGTCCTTGAGCCAGTTTGCAACCCATCTAGTGACATAGGGGTTTATATTTAAGCTGGTGAGCTTATCTATAATGCCCGAGTGGGGTATTGTATCAAAGGCTTATGCGAGGTCCAGGTAGGCTGTGCGGACCACCTTCCCCTCGTCAATGGCGTTAGTGACTGTTTCAAAGAAATCAACCAGGTTTAAGAGGCAGGATCTGCCCTTAACAAAGCCAAACTGGGTAGGATCCAGTGTCTGTAGGTCCCCAATATCTTTATTTATGAGGTCCATGATGATCCTTTCCATAGCTTTGCAGACCAAGCTAGTCAGGCTTATGGGACGATAGTTTCCAGGATCCGTTGAGGCACCACCTTTGTGGAGAGGGACCGCTGTTGCTGTACGCCACTCTTTGGGTACATATCCTGTAGTAAGGCTGAGATTGAACAGTAGTTTTATGTTTGGGTTTAGCTCTTCTTGGAGTTCATGTAGGACGCAGCCCGGGACACCGTCTGGTCCCATTGATGCTGTGTTTTTTGCTTTGGATGTTTCCATGTGGCTTTCTACTACTAGTTTTTAGTGTTTCATTTAGTAGTTAGAGCCATTCCCTGATGTTTTTTCTCTTACAGCGTCTGCTGAAACCTTTTTTGGGAGTGGTGTTCATAGCAGTAGGCTCCTGTTTCTTTGGAGCTGTGTATTTCGTGTTAAACCATCTTTAGCGGTTTCCTTACTTACAATTTAAAAAAAAAAGGCTTAATGTTAATCTGTGTGCCTTTCAACCTCTTGTTTGTTAGTAGTTAGTAGGCTCCCTTTCTCTTTGGAGCAGTTTATAGTTAAAGCATATATTTAGAAATTCACATAGCTTCTTCCTGTTAATATTTTGTGCCTTGTTTTTTGAATATGTCAAAAGAAAAGGAGAAAGAGCCTAAATAACATAGGCA
>NC_056740.1:482259960-482272460 GCF_019279795.1 Protopterus annectens
ATTCAGGAGTCCAGGGTCATGGTTGGGCTCTTAGTAAAAAACCATGATGACAGGCTACTGCAGGGCTAGTATCAGGGCTCACAGTATAAAGTGGAGGCCTGGGACCAGCTTGCACGTGATCTCACCATTACCACTGGCATACCCCGGACTGATGAGCAGGTACGTCACCACCATAATGACCTGAAGTGGAGGAGGGGTGCACTGTTGGACCAGTGGATCCAAGAAGCCTGAGAGCAGGATGTCCCACCTGTCTGTAAGTATGCAGTCTTATGTATCTCTAAGTATGGAAAAAGTTCAACTTGTGACTGTGCAGGTGTGATTAATGTGTGATGTCTCCCCATACAGCTGCTGCGGAGAGGTCCCAGAATGTTGAGGCTCATGCCCAGAGACTGGCCCAACTGCGTTGGCAGTATGGTGAGTACAGAATACCCCCTACTATTAGCAGTAAGAAATCAAAATTATAGTAATGGTAGTATCGCCTGTATATATAATTGTGCTGTAAAAGTCAGGAATAAATGCCTATGTTAGGCTACCAATGTTACAGTGGAGTATTCCCAACTGCTTTGTAATACAGATGTCAGTAGCAAATAAGGTACAATATGCAGGAGAGGAATATTAGAATATGTATGAATGTGTCTGAGTGAACCTGCCAAGAAAGTGCCATGTCAGGGCTACTGTAACAGAAATGAAAATAATTCCCCTGTGCAGATCATACAGGAATAATAATTGTGGATTTCTCAGTTGTACACATATATGTATGTCAAAACTAATAAAGGTGATCCCAAACACTGGTGTGTGTCATCTCACTTGTACCTGAAAAATAGAAATGTGTATGTCCTGCTGAATGCATTAACTGAGGTGAAATGAGTTAGAACTGCTTGTCTGCAAACTTTAGAATGGGCATGTCAAGTAACTGAAAAAAAGCAACAGTACAAATTGTCATCAGAATGGGTTTTACTTGTTTGTCTGCCAGCAGTGTTTTGTGTTAACCTTTCAATTTCAGCTGTATGTAGCTGTGAATGTACTGAAAAATGTATAAGGCTAACAGGTGCAGACTTAAAACCTACACTGTGTACTCAGGAATCTAAATAGCAGTATGTAGTTGTAAAACAGTCAAATGTGCAATCCAGCTAATGTGCACGTTTCACAAACAGTGACACCAATGTCTGTTGTGTATGCATAATGTGTACTGAAAATGGGAAACAAGTAATGTAACATGTCATAATAAAAGTACTGTCCACAAAAATATGTACTACATAGAAATGTCACAAGCAACACACAACACCATCCCCAGTAGCTCAATCTGATAAGGACTAGCCCTGTAGTTTAGTTTTGCACACACACCATGGTTCGAATCCAGGGACCACCACTAATATCTCACAGTCTGGTTCTACAGTTGTAAACTGTAATCTGAATAGAAAAGGCAATGTACTGCAACACATAACATTTTCCATACAGGGCACACACGTAAAGAAATCTGAATAGAAATATTAGTATGATGTGTATGACTATGAAAATTGTATAATTGCTATGTTGATTAGCCCCCAGTCCTACAAATAGATGCAAGCTAGACATCCACATGCTGCAGTCTGGCCCAGACAAGCCCCTCAAGTGTCAAGGTGTCACGGATAGTTTCCCCAGTCGCCAAGAAACCTGCACACAGAGAATGTCACAGTAGATGTATGTGAAAGGCACAACTCACACTCCGGGGCCTGCAACTAATATGTGAATCTGAAATATGTGTAGAAACAGCATTATAATGAGCACACAGTTCATCTGCCCAGGGCCCACAGGTTAAGAAATTGGTATGCAAACAGGTCTGATGTGTATAACTAAAATAAGGGTACAATTGCTCTGTTGATATCTACAGCTGTTGGTGTGCTGTAGCAGAGTGTAAGTGTGGTCAGAATGTAGAGTAGTGAATAGTAGTGTACTGATAAATATACTTGATAGCAGTTGTCAATTGAATCTGTTCATTTCCCCCACCACTCAACTGATCCAACCATCACACTGAAAAAAACATGGGTATGTTCCTCTACTGTTGGGACCGTTGTGGCATGCTGTTGCAACCCTGAATGCCGTTCCATATATGCATGGGTTCTGTTTGCTGTGGCACTGTTATAACTGCACTGTTTTGGGTAAATGGGAATATCCATGCATGCTATTTTGACTAATGTTGTAATGTGTTGTGCACGACTAACCAATATTCATTGTTAATTTCCACACCATAGCACATATAGGAAGGCAGATCCCAGCAGATCCGCCTCTCCCACCTCACCTGGCCAAGACAACGAGTCCCTGCATGTCTGGGACCCAAGCCAGACCTCCCTCATCTGCTGGTCCTGCACCACCCTCGGGTGGAACTGCTGCAGGGGATGGGACTCGCCTCTCCTGCAAGTGGGCACGGTGAGGATGTTGTCACCTGGGACAAGGTCTGTGGCATGGTGCGCAGTGTCCTCCAGACAGAGCTGGATGACCGCCTGTGCCAGGTGGAGGGCAGGCTGGTGCAGCTAAAGGGGCAGGCAACCCCTCCAGCCCAGCCACCTTCGGGGCTGTGAAGGAGTAGTGGTTAATGCCATTGGGTGGGGACATCAATGCCACTACTAGCATCTGGGGGGCTCATGAGCCTCAGATTCCCAACCACCCTCCCCGTCAAGGTGTTTACCCCCCATGTGTCATACACCGCCCCTGTCTACTGTCATGTCTGTCTGCAAATGCAACCTCTCCTACCAAACCTCCCTCACCACACTTACCAATAATCCTTCCTTAACATCTCACTCTCAATTTAAAAAAAAGGGCATCTGTCCCACAAAAAAATCACATCCCATACATAGCTCTGCATTTTGTCCACAGACATGTACCCATCACACAATCTAACCCTACCAATCATTTGTACTGTATGATGCCCACACACCTCCCTGTAGGGTGTGAGGCTCCAAATTCTAAATTGCCCACATTGAAAGCAGCTGTTGCTGCCAAAGAAATGCAGAGCTATGGTCCTTTCCTAAACCCATCCTGCACATCCCTACATGTTTCTTCTCTTGTTTTTCCCCCTGCTTGCCCCAATTTCACCAATTTCCTATCTCCCTTTTTTCTTTTCTTTATTTGAAATTAGCGTGGGTTTAAGCGGCCATAAGCATGCGTAAGTTAAGCTAAGCTCATGTTAGAGTCACTTAGCTCTGCGCAAACCTGCTTACAACTGCTTTAAAGTGCCTTACTCACTCTGTCTCCAACAGCCCCTGTTCTGCCCAGCAACAAAATAATCAGCCCTTACAAGTCTCAAACCCAGGACCCTGCACACTATAGCCAAAGTGATTTACCACTAAGCCATTTCAGATATAAATAAATCTGATGTTTTCTCAAACATATCATCCAGCACAGTCATTCAACAATAGGGGAAATGCATTTATATATGTCGATGTATGTATGTATATATATATATATATATATATATATATATATATATATATATAAGATTTTATATATATATATATATATATATATATATATATATATATATATATATATATATATATAGATATATATATATATAGATATATAGATATATAGATATACAGATATATAGAAAAAACAAAAAATGTATATGACCAAAGGCACTGTTAATGGGGGTGAAGAGGCCCAAAATAAATACCTCTTGTAATTACTGATATCATCCCCTCCTCCACAGCTGAACATACCTGCCTTGCAACACATAAACCAACATTTGCAAGTGTCATACCCAGGACTCTACACAACATAGCCACAACATGTTAACAGTAACGTTAACAGTAATCCATCTGAGCTGTACAATGTCAGGATGATATCAATAACATATCATGCAGAACAGTCTGTGTACCATAGGGAATGTATAATGGCTGCTTGCTGCAAAAATATTCCACAGAGACAGTTTATTGACACCAAACAGTAAAGTAAGCAGTTTCATCTTACTTCAGTGAGTAAAACTTCTTCAGACAACAAACCAATGACATAAATACATAATTAGATCCAGTCACATGATTAAATCAATTGAGAATTAAAAAGCAAGCACCAAGTAAATAGCGTTCAGTTACAAATTATGCATTAAAATATAATTCTATAAAATAATGCAAATCTCTAAAAAATAGTTCACTAGGAAGTGTTAAAGCAACCACAAACAAGTTTAAAATATGTGTGAAAATATGTTGTACAAAAACCTGTATAACCTTTCATAAAGGCTGACAGTATGAATTCATTGCTGTTAAACAAAATAAATACACTATAATAAGCAAAAAATATGTATATACATAATGACCAAAAAATTTGGGAGAAAAAAGTTTAGAAAGAAAAAGGGGGGGGGCATATGTGTACATTCACTGCTGCTATGGTGTTGTTTATAAGGGGCAAGACTGATTATTTCTGAAGGCTCCTCAACTTTAGTACACAGGCTAATGAACTCATATCGTTCCATCCTGGTGGGCTATAAGCGTTCAATTTTATTTGCCACATAAGTTCCTGGATTTCTAACATTAAACTGAAAGGTCCCCCTTTAGGGTTATACTCAATCTGGTCGATAACCTGGAAACAAAAGCTATGCTGTGAATGTTCCTGGACATGTTTTGTCAGAGCGTTCTCCACCTTGAGTTTCCTGATACTGTACAAATGCTCGTAGACTCTGTCCTTAAACCTATGATCTGTCTTGCTGACGTAAAAACAAGGACAGTGTCTACAAGTGGCCAAATAAACTACGCTCTTAGACAGTTAAACCTCCTATTAATAAAATACTTTCTACCTCTAATGGAAAACATTTTGCCAACTTCCATATATCTACAATATGAACAACTCTCACATTTATACATGCCAGTGACTCTCAACAAAGGAGTCTTACTCTCTCCAACAGGTTTTTCACACATATTTTAAACCTGTTTGCGGTTGCTTTAACACTTCCTAATGAACTATTTTTTAGAGATTTCATTATTTTATAGAATTACATTTTAATGTATAATTTGTAACTGAACGTTATTTATTGGTGCTTGCTTTTTAATTCTCAGTTGATTGAATCATGTGATTGGATCTAATTATGTATTTATGTCATTAGTTTGTTGGATTATTTTGTCTGAAGAAGTTTTACTCATTGAAGTAAGATGAAAGCACTTACTTTACTGTTTGGTGTCAATAAACTGTCTCTGTGGAATATTTTTGCAACTCGGCAGCGGACACTAATGCCGGTAATTTTAACATTGTAGAAAACTTAAAGATACTTGATTCAAAATCCTTTAAGGTTAAAAAGCTACAACTTGAGGTAGCATACTTCAAAGAGTGCCTGCAATGGCGCCAAGTACCAAAGGGACTGAGGTCTTGGCATTTCCCCACAGGGCTTGTGTTACACCATTCCATTATGATTTGTTAGGTTCATTTGATAGGCATGGTCTCGAGTTAATCGAGATGTTCATCAAGCACTACATGGTGATCATAGACAAATCAAATGAGGAAATTGGTGTTCTTGATGAAAGTATTAATAATGACACTGATTTTTACTTGTTACAAATACGAATATGAACGTATCTTCACCAGTATTAATGGTCAGATTATGAAAATGAAGGCTACCAAGAATAAAAAATTAATTTGTGATAACACTGATTACAGTAAAAGGGTTGCTTACCCCAAGCCACCGCCCACACAAGAATGGCTCAGCCCTTCGAACCACCTCCATCTCAACGTCAGCAACATGAATAATCAGTCCCTTGATGGACGGCCTATGGATTCTCCAAGACAAGGTTCCACAGGGTGTAGTTACACAGAGGCAGCTGCCACAACATGGGGGCAGAACCCTGGAGAGTCTTATACCAATTGGAATGGGCGTTGAAGGAATATTAACAGGAAAAACAACAATAATAATGGAAACCAAGCTTTTAATGATCCTGTTAACTACAGCAGTGCCTTGGATAACCATGAACCAAGTACCAGCAACAACCCGCAAAATTTTCACAGGAAGGGCTAACAATACATGAATCCAACAGGCAATGGGGGATCCTTCCAAGGCAAGAATCTGTGGATGAACCGGTCAACCCAGAAGTAACTGTTGACCCAGCTAGTGATAAACTAGCTGGTGATTCTTGTAATGACAGTGTCAACTGTACTATGAACTTTAGAATGGTCTTTAATAGTAGCCAAGACTTTAAGATCTTTAATTATTCTAGTATGGAAGTAGACACTGTTTTAGCAGACCTATTAGCTAAGGGGCAAAATTTGTTCCTGACCTAAGGGCCAGTATTGCAAGAACAATTAATGATCTCAGGCTATTTACTCATAAAATAAATTTGGAATTAATGTTCAAAGATCAACCTTTTGTGAAGAATGACTGTAAAGTGTTAATCACCTTTAATACAACATTAGTCCCTAGATTATCAGTATTTGAACAGGTTTGTGAATTGGATTTACGGGATAGCCTAGAGAATAATAGACATAGGTCCTTGGGCAAAGCAAGTAACTTTACCAAACAAGAATGGAAAATGCTGAACTGTTTGAATTTCCAGAATGTCAGAGTGGTTAAGCCTGATAAAGGGTCAGGGCTTGTGTTTTTTGACAATGATGATTACACTAGATGCATGTTGAAATGACTTATTAATGATCATTACAGTTTAGCCTCTTTGAATGAAATGAACCGAGCACAACAGAAGATTAGTGTGTGTCTCAACAATCTATTTATAGAATCCAGGATTTCTTTGGAATTGTACAACTATTTGTCATGCCTGGCCCCCCTCACTCTAGTGATTTTTGGAATCTCGAAGGTCCACAAGGACCTGGAGAATCCACCACTTCGTCCCATAGTCAATGGGAGAAATTCCATTACCTACCCCTTGGCAAGGTATGCTCTCACAGTGTTAAAGAGATTTGTTGACAAGATTGACTATATTTGCAAGGATTCATGGTAATGTTTGAACAGCATCAATGGTCTTGAGTACAAGGATGATATTATACTCTTGACCATTGATGTAAAAGACCTTTACATGGTAATACCTGTCGACACAAGTATTGAATAGGTAACCAGTTTAATGAGAGTGAAAGGTGGTTCAGAAAGGGAAATTGAGCTTATAGAAGAATTATTAGACCTAATCTTGACCAATAATTATTTTATGTTCGATGGTTATTATTTGCAGAAGACAGGTGTTGCAATGGCCTCTCCATGTGGGGCACGTTTTGCCAACCTTGTGATGGCCCATTGGGAGCAGCACTATGTCTTCAACAATAACTTGTTTCGGAAGAATATCTATTACTACACTAGATAGTTGGATGATGTGTTTATCATGTTTGAGGGTGTCATTGCCGACATCCTGAATTTCTTGACCTATTTGAATGAATCCACCCAATTTGTGAGCTTTACTCACAGTATAGGAGTGGAGTGCATTGCTTACTTGGATGTTGAATTATACAAAGATAGAAATACTAAATTATTTAAAGCTAAGATGCACAGGAAATCAACTTATTTCAACTCATTCCTTCACTTCACCAGTAGTCACCCTTACCAGCAGAAGAGATCTGTTGTGAAGGGACAACTGGTGAGAGCAGCCCGTATGGTGCCTGATGAAAAGGAATTTAGGGTTGAATGCCAACTAAAGTATGATATGTTTTTAAAACATGGTTACCCCCCACAACTACTGGATGGACTACTGTTTGAAGTAGAGCACAAAAGAATTAATGGGGTTTTCAGTCCCATTTTAGCACCTAGACCTCATTCAAATGTTTTACAGACATCTAGTGTAGAACATTTACATTCAGCTAAATCAGATTTATTTAAATTTACCTTTATTACATCATTTAGCCTTGACGCTCCTATTATAAGACAGATTATTCTTAAAAACTGGAACTTACTAGTGTCAGACACCGACCTGGCCTCCATTGTTGAACCATGCCCTAAGATTGCATATAGAAGAGGGCCCAACCTGAAAAACCTGTTGGAGAGAGTTAAGACTCCTTTGTCGAGAGTCACTGGCATGTATAAATGTGAGAGTTGTTCATATTGCAGATATATGGAAGTTGGCAAAACGTTTTCCATTAGAGGTAGAAAGTATTTTATTAATAGGAGGTTTAACTGTCTAAGAGCATAGTTTATTTGGCCACTTGTAGACACTGTCCTTGTTTTTACGTCAGCAAGACAGATCATAGGTTTAAGGACAGAGTCTACGAGCATTTGTACAGTATCAGGAAACTCAAGGTGGAGAATGTTCTGGCAAAACATGTCCAGGAACATTCACAGCATAGCTTTTGCTTCCTGGTTATCGACCAGATTAAGTATAACCCTAGAGGGGGACCTTTCAGTTTAATGTTGGAAATCTGGGAACTTATGTGGCAAATAAAACTGAACGCTTATAGCCCACCAGGATTGAACGATATGAGTTCATTAGCCTGTGTACTAAAGTTGAGGAGCCTTCAGAGATTATCAGTCTTACCCCTTATAAACAACACCATAGTAGCAGTGAATGTATGTATATGCCCCCCTTTTTCTTTCTAAACTTTTTTCTCCCAAATTTTTTGGTCATTATGTATATACATATTTTTTGCCTATTATAGTGTATTTATTTTGTTTAACAGCAATTAATCCATACTGTCAGCCTTTATGAAAGGTTATAAAGGTTTTTGTACAACATATTTTCACACATATTTTATACGTTTGTTGTTGCTTTAGCACTTCCTAATGAACTATTTTTTTAGAGATTTGTATTCTTTTAGAGAATTACATTTTAATGTATCATTTGTAACTGAACGTCATTTACTTTGTGCTTGCGTTTTAATTCTCAATTGATTGAATCATGTGACTGGATCTAATTATGTATTTATGTCATTGGTTTGTTGGATTGTTTTGTCTGAAGATGTTTTACTCATTGAAGTAAGACGAAAGCGCTTACTTTACTGTTTTGTGTCAATAAACTGTCTCTGTGGAATATTTTTGCAGCAAGCGGCCGTTATTCATTTTATCAAACTGTTTTAAAGTTTACCAGTTTGTTCTTACCATAGGGAATGTACAATGTGGAAGCAGTAAACATTCCAATGATACACACACACACACACACACACACACACACATATATATATATATATATATATATATATATATATATATATATATATATATATAGGTGTACATACATACACATATACATATATTACTACTTATAGATCTGTATAAGAAGATATATATTTAGTGGGTGCACAGCATATCGAACAGCCAGTATTCCTACAGTTGCCACCTTTTAAAATGGCCAGTGTTTGATTCTTTCATACAAAAGATAATTATTACATGAAACTTATACCCACAGACAAGTCAAAGACTATGACACCACACACAAGTTTGCATGCATAGAAATTTTATTTGTGTACTATTTCAGTTATATATGCCATTTGATATGGCAGTTTTGTGTCTGAAATACATAACTGAGTAATGCAACTCTCAAACAAAACATCTGATACAGTAATCTAAAAGCATAACATATGTTGCTGTCCAGGCTAAGGCCTTCAAGTAGTACAACAGTAAAAAAAAACACAGGCCTGAAGATAAGAATCAATCAACACTAATTCATTACAGATGTAGTTCAGCAGCCTCCAATTACACTCTGTACTCAACCCCTAGGGGGAAAAGAATTAAGTTGTCACAAAGAAGATGTATCTGTTACATAACAATGCATAACTTAAAACATCACTATCACACTGACAAACAGAACTGTCTGTAAGACAGTCAGCTCTAGCCCACCACTGTTCCCATGGTCAAATGTATGAAAATGTACAGCCATATACCCTCATGTGTCTTACTACAGATATCCCTCACATGTTGTAACAGCCTAGGTTAAAAACTGTGCATACCCCTCCCTCATAGAATGACTTACAAGGGCATATAACAGTGTTACAAACACTGACCTCTGGACTGTACAAGGTCACACACGTTTTATCCAGCTGTAGGCCTCATATATATGGACCCAACCCCACAATATGTGTGGGAGTCCCCAACATCACTGGAATGATAGCAGGAATGTCAGCACTAAATAATGATAGGCCATACCTACTAACCTCTTACTGCATGACATCTGGACAAAGCCTGGTATATAAGTGTCAGCACTGAATAACGATAGACCAAACCTATCAACCTCTTACTGCATGACATCTGGACAAAGCCTGGTATATAAGTGTCAGCACTAAATAATGATAGGCCATTACCTAACAACCTCTTACTGCAGGACATCTGGGCAAAGCCTGGTATATAAGTGTCAGCACTAAATAATGATAGGCCATTACCTAACAACCTCTTACTGCAGGACATCTGGGCAAAGCCTGGTATACAAGTGTCAGCACTAAATAATGATAGACCAAACCTAACAACCTCTTACTGCAGGACATCTGGACAAAGCCTGGTATATAAGTGTCAGCACTAAATAATGATAGACCAAACCTAACAACCTCTTACTGCATGACATCTGAACAAAGCCTGGTATATAAGTGTCAGCACTAAATAATGATAGACCAAACCTAACAACCCCTTACTGCAGGACATCTGGACAAAGCCTGGTATATAAGTGTCAGCACTAAATAATGATAGACCAGACCTATCAACCTCTTACTGCATGACATCTGGACAAAGCCTGGTATATAAGTGTCAGCACTAAATAATGATAGGCCACACCTATCAACCTCTTACTGCATGACATCTGGACAAAGCCTGGTATACAAGTGTCAGCACTAAATAATGATAGGCCACACCTATCAACCTCTTACTGCATGACATCTGGACAAAGCCTGGTATATAAGTGTCAGCACTAAATAATGATAGACCAGACCTAACAACCTCTTACTGCATGACATCTGGACAAAGCCTGGTATATAAGTGTCAGCACTAAATAATGATAGACCAAACCTATCAACCTCTTACTGCAGGACATCTGGACAAAGCCTGGTATATAAGTGTCAGCACTAAATAATGATAGACCATACCTATCAACCTCTTACTGCAGGACATCTGGACAAAGCCTGGTATATAAGTGTCAGCACTAAATAATGATAGACCGTACCTAACAACCTCTTACTGCATGACATCTGGACAAAGCCTGGTATATAAGTGTCAGCACTAAATAATGATAGACCAGACCTAACAACCTCTTACTGCATGACATCTGGACAAAGCCTGGTATATAAGTGTCAGCACTAAATAATGATAGGCCAGACCTAACAACCTCTTACTGCATGACATCTGGACAAAGCCTGGTATATAAGTGTCAGCACTAAATAATGCTAGACCAAACCTATCAACCTCTTACTACATGGCATCTGGACAAAGTCTGGTATATAAGTGTCAGCACTAAATAATGATAGACCATACCTAACAACCTCTTACTGCATGACATCTGGACAAAGCCTGGTATATAAGTGTCAGCACTAAATAATGATAGACCAAACCTAACAACCTCTTACTACATGACATCTGGACAAAGCCTGGTATATAAGTGTCAGCACTAAATAATGATAGCCCATACCTATCAACCTCTTACTGCAGGACATCTGGACAAAGCCTGGTATATAAGTGTCAGCACTAAATAATGATAGACCATTACCTAACAACCTCTTACTGCATGACATCTGGACAAAGCCTGGTATATAAGTGTCAGCACTAAATAATGATAGGCCATTACCTAACAACCTCTTATTGCATGACATCTGGACAAAGCCTGGTATATAAGTGTCAGCACTAAATAATGATAGGCCATACCTAACAACCTCTTACTGCAGGACATCTGGACAAAGCCTGGTATATAAGTGTCAGCACTAAATAATGATAGCCCATACCTAACAACCTCTTACTGCATGACATCTGGACAAAGCCTGGTATATAAGTGTCAGCACTAAATAATGATAGTCCATCACCTATCAACCTCTTACTGCATGACATCTGGACAAAGCCTGGTATATAAGTGTCAGCACTAAATAATGATAGACCATACCTATCAACCTCTTACTACATGACATCTGGACAAAGCCTGGTATATAAGTGTCAGCACTAAATAATGATAGACCATACCTAACAACCTCTTACTGCAGGACATCTGGACAAAGCCTGGCATATAAGTGTCGGCACTAAATAACGATAGACCATACCTATCAACCTCTTACTGCATGACATCTGGACAAAGCCTGGTATATAAGTGTCAGCACTAAATAATGATAGACCATACCTATCAACCTCTTACTGCATGACATCTGGACAAAGCCTGGTATATAGGTGGAGGACACAGGCTGGAACACAGGCCCATATTTGCAATATTGTTGTTATACACTGTGAAAGTTGCTGGTGTTACAGGATTGGTTTCAACATGCCCTTACTCAGGAATATGAAGTCAGAAACACAAATGGCTGTAGCCATGTACTGGTAGCACTCAATAGAGAGAATGCCACTGATATAGCAGAGACAAGACCTGTGTGGTGAACAGACAAAACATAACAGCCAATCCTCTGGCCATCATGTGGATAGGTCCACAGTTGAG
>NC_056740.1:482277460-482288486 GCF_019279795.1 Protopterus annectens
TGGGACATGTAGCCTTTCCTAACCATTGCATGTGCCATGGCAAACAGTGCAGACAGTCATGTATGTGACAAGGAAGTATGGGACAACATTAATGTAAAAAATAAACAGATGGCCATCGAAGACAGATGACGACACATGTTACAACTAGTCAAGGCTGCCTAGAAACATGCTGCAACACTGAGGGAGTTGCAGGAATGTGTAGCAAGAACTGGCTGTGCAGTACCTGTGTCGACAATCACCTGGACTCTGCATAAGTGTGGCCTATGGGTTGGGGTATTCAGATGGGACAGTTGTTCCACAGGAAACATCAGCCAGGGCTCTCTACAGGTAGCATATGCATAACATCAAAAGTCCCCCAAACGCATGTGTTGCAATGTGTAATGGTGTACCAAGACCAAGTCTGAAACCTACAGACAGTATCAATTAAAATACATGTGCTGCACAAGCAACACCTCACTCCACCTCAGGTCCACCATCCCCATCTGTACCTTGCTGGTGCCAGAGTACACCTGTATGTTTGCCGTTCATTAGCAGGGACTAGGCCAGTACACATGGTGTTCTGAATTTGGGACAGTGCAAAATGACACTCATGTGTGGCCCATACTTGTCAAGCATCTGCAAAAAGGCTGAGGATGGGGAGGGGTGTTATCCTGAAACACAACAGTGAACTGAAGCAGACATCCAAAGCTTGCTAAGAATGGCTGTATCTGCACATAAAGTCATGAATTGTGGCAGACATAACCCTGACTCCACAGCAATAGTGAAGGCACTGTGTGATCTCCAAGGGCTGTGCAATGAGTTGACCTTGCAATCTTGCAGAGTTGGGGACATTTGTAGGGCAGAGTGACCAAATACTGGGAAGTGCAGATGGGCCACTCTAGTATACCCCTTCCAGGAATGGTGACTGCTGTAGTACACCACAGTTGAGTCAACAAACCATCATGTTAAGGGTGTGCACACTTATGCACCCACATATTGTATGTATTTTAATCAGCATCTGCACAACTAACACATTTGTTTGATACTGCATTTGATTGCACAAGTCATATGTCACATATCAGGTTCGTGTAATGTTAACATATACAGTATTGTGGCCCCATGGCATATCAGGGAAGAGAGTGCCATGTCAATAAGGGTGTGTACACTCCTCATAGCCACAGCAAGGTTTGAAGGTTGTCAGTGTAATTGTATTTTATTGCTCATACATGGATCATTGATGATGAGATCTGCAAATCAGCCATCAGGCATCAGCCATAGACATCTGTCCACATATCATCCCAGGTATGTGTCGAACAAACACATAGGGGCTGTGAGCAGCAGAGCAAACATAACTGACACACATATACACATTCAGCAGTGGTGTGTACACCTGTGAAGTATGGTGCACAGTACATGCCAGGGTGCAGAACAGGTGCACAACAATAGTGTGTACATGGGTGCAGTGTGTTCCAGGTGAAGGGGCATCACCTACTAACACAACTCATGCATCATAGAGATGTATAATGTTGGTAACAGGGATTGACTCTAGTTGCAGTGCATGTTGTTGAGTGCCATATGTCATGCATGTTGACAGATGGGTAATGAGAGATCTGTGTGTAATAACTTTGTGCAACCTCACCTGTAAGTGTATGTGTGTGTGTGTGTGTGTGTGTGTGTGTGTGTGTGTGTGTGTGTGTGTGTGTGTGTGTGTGTGCAGTTAAGCAATGACATACAGGTCTTAAAGTGCATATCTTGTTTTCCCCTCACAGGTGGTGAGGTGGGTCAGGGTCCCTCCTGCAGGCAAACTGATGTTAGTTTCCATACAGACTCTGACAATGATGATAGGTGTAGTGAGGCACAGGCAGGCTTGTCAGGGGCTGAAGCTGTGCCATTGTTTGACATCCCACTGTTATCCACCCCATCCCTGCACACAGTCATGTTGCCTATACATACCCCATCACCAGTGGCCATAGATGAGGGACAGTTGGCAGGTAGTGGCATGTGACAGGACATTGTGGTGACTTTGGCAAGTGTGTCTTAACAGCAGCCATAGCCGGATGCCCACTGAGGTACCACACAGGCAGATGTACAGGGGTGCTCGTAGGAGGGCTGCTGCTCATCATGCCCCTGGCAGAAGTGCCACAGCTGGTGTCACAAAACGCATGTTTCAAGCCATCCTGGAGGAGCAGGCACATATGGAATGTTATACCAGACAAGGTCTGAGGCTCCAGAAGGCTACTCATTCTGCTGTTATTGACAACATCCGTGATCTTGCAGGTGCCCACCGTTATTTTGCAGAGGTCCTGGATAGACGGTTGGGTGAGATGGTGGGAATCCTCGACCATGCAATGTTTGTGCTTGAGCATATGGTGGGAGTAGTGTGACGGCCACGTGGACGTAGGTCAGCAACACCAACAGGAGGAGGTCAATGTGGACGTGCAAGTCAGAGCTGCTCCCGTAGTGGCAGTACTAGCACTGCAGGGGGGCGCTGTCCATGCCACAACAATGAAGGCCTTGTACATGTGGCCCTGGCCAATCCCAAGAGGGACCCAGATCCAGCAGACATATGTCATCATCAGGGGAGAGTACCATATTTTGGCTTGTGTGATGCGTGTGCCCTGTCCCAGCAATCAAGGAGCCTCAGTCCTCACCACTAACACCAAAGAGGGCATCTAATATATGAGGAAAGGATAAGAAATGCACACAGTAAAGTGCAATTTCCCTTAAAAGCACACAGAGATCACAGTCAGTCAGGGCTGATCACTCCCTTGCTCCCCAGGTCCCCAATAAGACTCCCCACTGGCACAGCTACAGGGTCCAGCTCTCAACTTAGCTTGGGCAAGCAAAAATCACCAGCACCCTCTCTGTCCAACCAGTGCTTTGTGTCCCTGCCCAAGTAGCTGACACACACACACACACACACACACACACACACACACACACACACACACACACACACACACACACACACTTTGAGATATGAGTTTACACAACCACACAGACACTTCTGGTGAAGGCTGGCACAGGTTCTCCAGCTGTGCCACCTTTTTCCCAGACTATACAGTAGTACCAGCTGCCACCACCCGGCTAATACTATCCGCTACCCAAAGGCCCTTAAAAGTGTGTCCAATTATTACTGCGCAATATTATTATCCAATTGGTAAGTGTGACTAATCAGTCAAGGCTTATTAGAGTGGCTTTGTACAATAAACTCTATAAATATGCAATGTACTCTAGAGCTTAGCTTTTCTCTACCCAAACCAGCCATAGTTAAAAGTTTTTAAAATATTTAATAATAAATAATTAAAACCACAAGATAATACTTTCTACTACACATCGCTAGACAAGAGAGTTCAGAGATCAAATGGGAGATCGTAGGTTTACCCTGGGTATCACTTCTGTGTCACTGTTAGACAGAGGCACAGTATACTAACCTCGAAAAAGGGCATAGGAAAATAAATTTAAAATGGGTGGCGAAAGCCAAACACATTCTGGCTAGGCTTATAAATGCCCTAGGGCAGATAGCCTAGTATGAACCTATGAACAGAAATACTTAAAATAAATCAGTAGTACAGTTCTGACATCACAGAAAACCACTTAGTCTAAACTTTCTAATTCCTAGCTATTGCTACAAGAAAATACACTTCTAAAATAACTTACTTATAGAGCAAGAGGCAGTGCTGTGAGCTGGATAATCAGATAAAAATGCTTCATAATCTCTGGTTCTCACTGTTTAAATTGAAAGTCCACTTCTGCTAAACATTACATCATCTTTTACACCTTCCTGGTGTTCCCAGGCTGACAGAAACTGAATTTACATTATTTTACACTTAGAGCAATAAAGGACATTCCACATGTAAATTCTGGTCATTAATTTTAGCCTTAAAACAATAGGCAGGACGCCTTTGTCTAGCCAGACTGGAGCCGACTTGTAAAACATCAAAGGCAATGATGAAATAATTTTAATTTCAAAGGACCAACAAGAAATGCTTGACTTAGCTTTCTTTACAGCAGATGGCAATGTTGCCACATTGTTTTAAGTTCAACATTCATAGAATTTATAAATGATAGAATTATGTACCAAATCTATTTGACTAGGCTGGCAGCCTTCACCCATCTCTACCAGTCTTCACCCCCCCCCCCCGGAGAACTGAAGCTAGTTTTTCAAGTGAACCTTGAGAAACACCACTTGAGAGGGTTAGGTCTATCTGAGTATACCTACCCCATTCCCTGTCTTGAAAGCCCATCTGCATTGGCATTGCTGCTCCCACTATGGTGCTGCATGGACATATATGCTTGCGACCCCAGGCTCCATCTTAACAGCTTGGCATTTTACTGACTGGCTCTGTTTAACCATGTTAGGGGGTTGTCATCTGTCATAACAGTGAATTTCCTTCCATACAGATAAGGCTGAAGTTTTTGTAGTGCTCACACTATGGCTAGACATTCCTTTTTTATAGCTGCATAGCATTCCTCCCTGAGTTGAAGCCTGCAACTGAGATAAACCACTGGGTTCTCTTCCCCCTCTGAAGAAATCTGGCTAAGTACAGCCCCCTTCCCATGGTTCGAAGCCTCCACCTGCACAACAAATTCTTTGCTGTAATCTGGACTGGCTAACACAGGGGATCCTCTCAAAGCTTCTTTAAGCTTCTGGAATGCCTGCTCACATGCTGAGGTCCACACTGCCTTATCTGGCCTGTTCTTCCTTGTCAGGTCTGTGAGGGGAGCAGCTATGGTACTATAACTGGGGATGAAGTCTATGTAGTACCCTGCTGTCCCTAAAAATGCCCTCACCTGCTTTTTAGTAACAGGTGCAGGCCATGCCTGAATGGCTTTCACTTTGGCAGGCTCTGGCCTTATCTTACCACTCCCCACTCTATGTCCTAGGTAGGAGACCTCTGCCATACCCACCTGACATTTGCTCAGCTTAGTGGTCAACCCTGCCCTCTGTAGTCTGCCCAGCACCTCCCTGACATGCTGAAGGTGCTCTGGCCAGGAATGGCTGTTGAAGGCAATATCATCTAAGTAAGCAAGGGCAAACCCTCCTGCTCCTGCTAGGATGTGATCTACCAGCCTCTAGAAAGCCACTGGGGCATTCTTTATTCCAAAGGGCATCTTTGTGAACTCATACAAGCCAAAAGAAGTCACAAAGGCTGACTTCTCTCTAGCACTGGGAATCAAGGGCACCTGCCAGTAACCCTTGGTAAGATCAATGGTTGTACAATACTTAGCCCCACCCAGCTTCTCTAGGGCCTCATCTGTCCTAGGCATGGAGTAAGCATCATACTCTGTGTGACTATTTAATTTCCTGTAGTCCACAAAGAACCTGGTGCTGCTATCCTTCTTTGGCACCAGAATCTGGGGAAGCCCAGGGACTGCTGGACTCTTGAATCACCCCTGGTTCCAACATCTCCTGTACCGCCTCCCTCAGGGCCTGTCTCACTCTCTCAGGCACCCTATAAGGGGCCTGCCTAATAGGCCTTTGGGGTCCTGTATCCACCTGGTACTGCACCAGGTAGGTGCACCCTGGTTTCCCAGTGAACATGTCCCCAAATTCCTGCAACACTGCTTGGATTTCTCGAACCTGGTTAGGAGATAGCTGCTGGGATATTGCTGCCCCTTCCACTGAGGTGTCACCCCGAGCCTCACTGAGGAGATCAGTCCCCAGATCTCTTTCAGACTCCTCCTGCAATCCATTGCAAATGCTCAGCACAAGGGCCTCCCTATCATGGTAAGGTTTCATCATGTTAACATGGTACAATTTGTGCCCCTGCCGTCTGCCTAGCACTTCCACCATGTAGTTAACATCACTTACCTTTCTTACCACCTTGTATGGTCCCTCCCAAGCTGCTTGCAGCTTGTTGTGTCTGACAAGCATGAGAACCATTATCTGCTGCCCCACAGCATACTCTCTAACTCGAGCATTCCTGTCATACCACATCTTTTTCTGTTGGGTTTCTGCAAGGTTTTCCTAGGCCAAGCCCATGAGTTCCATGAGCCTTGTTCTGAGATTTAGGACATATGCCACAACAGATTCCTTGTGAGACTCACACTTACCTTCCCACTCATCTCAAATTAAATCTAGAGGTCCCCTCACCCTATGCCCATACAGCAACTCAAAGGGTGAAAAACCTGTGGTTCCTGGGGAACCTCTCTGTAAGCAAACAACAGATGGGGCAAATATTTCTCCCACTCCCTCTTAAACTGATCTGCAAATGCCAGCAGCATGAACTTGATTGCAGAGTTTAACCTCTCAACAAGACCATTAGTCTGGGGATGGTAGGGGGTGGTCTTCTTGTGCTTCACCCCACAGGACTTCCACAGACAAGCCAGCAGGTCTGACATGAAATTGGCATCTCTGTCAGTCAGTATTTCTTTTGGGAACCTACCCTGCTGAAAATCTCTAACAAAGCATTTGCCACCTTCTCTGCCTCAATGGGGGACAAAGCCACTGCCTCAGGGTATCGTGTAGCATCATCCACTGTCACTAGGATATACTTTTTCCCTGTGGAACTTGGGGTACTCAGAGGATGCACAATATCCATAACTACCCTCTGAAATGGTTCCTCAATCACAGGCAAAGGCATCAAAGGAGCTCTCACCTTGTCTCCTGCCTTGCCTACCTTTTGGCACTGCTCACAGGTCCTGCAGTACCCTGTTACATCTCTGGAAATTCCAGGCCAAGAGAAGTTCTGCATAATATGCCTCTTTTTATGTTTTATGCCCATATGACCTGCAAAGGGAATATCATGGGCTATGGCTAGAAGTGCCAGATGGTAGGCTGTAGGCACTAGCAACTGCTGTGCTGTCTCACCTTCTAGCCCTCCCTCAGGGGTCCACCCTCTGTACAATAACACTTTGTCCCAGTATACAGATTCCCCCTTTCCTTGAGAATCAGGTGCCTCCCTAGTTACCTACCTCAGGCCTTGCAATGTAGGATCTGAGCGCTGAGCCTGTCTCAACTCTCTCCTTGTAACCCTTCCCAGCTCCCCTTCTCCAGGAAGTCTGGCATCCTCTGACAGTGTTGTCTGTCAACCTGGGTACTACTACTTATCTCTACCTTTGCAGTCACTCTGTCCAAGGGAACATCAGTACCCACAAGCAGCTGTGGCTCACATTTAGTCTCACTGCTACAGTGTAGCTCACTCCCTGAAGTAACCACCTCAGTAGTCCTGGCTGCAAGTATGCAGTCTGTCTGGGTTTCTCCTAGGCTACCAGCCCCACATGCTTGTCTCCTAGCCTCACTGCGTGTAACTGCATAAGCATATGGTACTGCCTCATCCAAATTCTTCCCTCTCAGGACATCTGCAGGATGGTAGTTTAGTACCCCTGTTGTCTCAAGACAACCTACTATTGGCATTTTGTCTTTCCCACTTACTGGCTCCCTCACCTTTGGTTCCCCACCTGCATGCCACATGGCCCCACTGGTTGCATTCAAAACATTTAACCCTAGCTCCTGGATGTGTACTTGGACTAGTGGCTTCCCCTGCTACTGGCGGATTCTGTTGGGGCAGTCTGTGCTGCCCACCATGGGTTTCTTTAGTCCCATGAGCAGTACTGGGGGTCCCTTTCCTGTGTAGTGCTGGTATAGCTTGCTAGGTATAGGTCACCCTTCTTCCCCAACTCCTCAGAAGTAGCACACTGTTTATCAGCTAAACAGATCCTCATGTCCTCAGGCAAAATGCTAAGGGCTTGTTCCCTCACCAAAAGGTCTGCCAGCCCTTCAAAAGAGGTGACCTGACATCCACTCACCCACCTATGGAAATAAGTGTTCAATTCAACAACATATTCACACATACTTTCATCTGCCTTGCGTCTATGCTCACAAAACTTTTTCCTATATGTTTCAGGTGTTAGCTTAAACAGTTCTAAAAGACATTTTTTTACAGCAATATAATCAAAACATGCAACATCAGACATTTTAGCTAATGCAGTTACAGCTGTACCATGGAGTAAAGGGGTCAGAAACCGTACCCTGAGCCCTTGGTCAACTTCATACTGTTTACATACCCTCTCAAATATATGAATGAAACTATCAAAATTATCCCCCTCTTTAAACTGCAGAAGACATTTACTGATCTTTTGTGCTTCTGGGGTCCAGTTACTCCCTTCCCTATTACTTCCATGACTCTGGCAAAGAGTCAGCATCTCCTTCTCATGCTGTCTCTGCCTCTCTTGTTCCTCAGCTTGCAGATGTAGCAGTTTCTTATTCTCCTTAGCCTGCAAATGTCACAGTCTCTCATTTGCTTCTAATTCCACACGCCTCCAACTCATGTCTCTCTAGCTCCAGCTGGATTTTTAAGTCCACTGCAGAAAAGTTGAGCTGTCCATTCTCCGAGGGAATTATATCTCCACTGCCAGTCTGATTGTCCTCCTGGTTGCTGTTTTCTGATGCAGCTGTAACCAAGGCTGCAATCAGGTCTGCCTTAGTCAGGTTTCCATGCAGCAGTCCCCTAGCCTGGTACATCTCCACCAGCTGGCTCCTTGTCAGCTTTCCATACTCCTTTGCTGACATGCCGCCTGCTCACCCTGAAAAGCTATGCTAACAAAAGAAATAAAACAGTTGTGATCTGAACTCTGAGTATTCACTGTGTGGCTGTTTTAGAGTACAAAACACCTTCAACGCTCACTGTAACAAGCTACAGGATTCACTCTACCCACTCCAATACAAGCCAATTAGCATTTGCCAACTAATTAATATATGGTGTGGATATCCCACCGCTGTCAAACAATTAATATGTGAGGATATCCCAACCACTGCCACCAATTAATGTGTGGATATCCCAACCACTGCCACCAATTAATATGTGACACCCGTGCCCTGGCCCAGCAATCAAGGAGCCTCAATCATCACCACTAACACCAGAGAGGGCGTCTCATATATGGGGAAAGGATAACAAATACACACAGTAAAGTGCAATTTCCCTAAGAGCACACAGAGATCACAGTCAGTCTGGGGCTGGTCGCTCCCTTGCTCCCTAGGTCCCCAGTAAGACTTCCCACTGGCACAGCTATAGGGTCCAGATCTCAGCCTAGCTTGGCAAGCTAAAATCTCCAGCTCCCTCTCTGTCCAACCAGTGCTTTGTGTCCCTGCCCAAGTAGCTGACACACACATTCACTTTGAGATAAGAGTTTACACAACCACACAGACACTTCTGGGAAAGGCTGGCACAGGTTCTCCAGCTGTGCCCCCTTTTTCCCATACTATACAGTAGTACCAGCTGCCACCACCCAGCTAATATCATCCGCTACCCAAAGGCCCTTAAAAGGGTGTCCAATTATTACTGTGCAATATTATTATCCAATTGGTGTGACTAATCAGTCAAGGCTTATTAGAGTGGCTTTGTACAATAAACTCTATAAATATGCAATGTACTGTAGAGCTTAACTTATCTCTACACAAACCAGCCACAGTTAAAAGGTTTTAAAATATTTAATAAATAATTAAAACCACAAGACAATACTTTTTACTACACAGCGCTAGAGAAGACAGTTCAGAGATCACACAGAAATACTTAAAAATAAATCAGTAGTACAGTTCTGATATCACAGAAAACCACTTAGTCTAAACTTTCCAATTCCTAGCTATTGCTACAAGAAAACACACTTCTAAAATAACTTACTTATAGAGCAAGAGGCAGTGCTGTGAGTTGGATAGTCAGGCAAAAATGCTTCATAATCTCTGGTTCTCACTGTTTAAATTGAAAGTCCAGTTCTGCTAAACATTACATCACCTTTTACACCTGCCTGGTGTTCCCAGGCTGACAGAAACTGCATTTACATTATTTTACAGTTAGAGCAATAAAGGGCATTCCACATGTAAATTCTGGTAATTAACTTTAGCCTTAAAACAATAGGCAGGAAGCCTTCATCTAGCTGGACTAGAGCCAACTTGTAAAACATAAAAGGTAGTGATGAAATAATTTTAATTTCAAAGGACCAACAAGAAATGCTTGACTTAGCTTTCTTTACAGCAGATGGCAATGTTGCCACATTGTTTTAAGTTCAACATTCATAGTATTTACAAATGATAGAATTATGTACCAAATCTATTTGACTAGGCTGGCACCTTCACCCATCTCTACCAGTCTTCACAGCTTGTACCTGGTAGTGCCCATGGAACCCCTGGCAGGCACAGTTCTCGTGTCCATGGCCATAGACGGTGAACTGCACATCCTGCCAGGTATGGTTTGCAGCTGTCCAACAAACCCCTGTATAGGGCAGCCACATGGGAGAACTGTGTGCATGCATACACACACATCACCAACACAGATAGGGCAACCCCATACCTAGACACACCACATCTGCATAGCCCAAATAATAATGAAACCCCCTAACATACACACGATTTCAAACAAATGGCTCAGCCTAGGTCTCTGGCAAACCCACAACACATCCTGTGCATATGATGATACCTGTGTCACATCCCTGTCATCCATAACATTGATGCAGGGACAGGCTGATATGGTTCTGATGCAGAGAGTGACTGTACTAAGGTGTACCAATATAATGCTGTGTAACATGTTTTCAGCACTAAAGTTTAATGCTTACATGTCAGGATGTGTAGCTGTTGAACCATGATGCATTATAGCTGTTATTAACACTGGGTGATTGTGGTCTCCATAATGTATACCGTTTGTGTTGTAGGTGTCTATGTGTTAGCAGGATGTTGGTCTACAAGGGGTATGGCACTGTGGTGACACCTTGAGTGTGCCATATCCTGATACAGCTGAACACGTCATCAGTCTGTATAACAGTTACTGCGTGTGCCGCATGCTTGATAGATCTGAGGGGTGTATACAGGTGAGGGTATGGTGGCTGATGTCAGCAGCCCTTCTACAGTGGACAACAGTGAGTGTACTGGGTGGCACACACCACATGTTTGTATAACACACACACACACACACACACACACACACACACAAACAAACACACAGAGGCTTTGGTGTTGATGCAATACACAGAGAATACTGTACACATGGATATATGTACTTTTGCAGGGAACCCATTTTAGCCTATGTAATTCCACCAGTAAAAGGGGGGAATA